>NW_020174442.1:3616291-3677025 GCF_003031525.2 Neophocaena asiaeorientalis asiaeorientalis | reverse complement strand
AGTCTTTTTTGGTTCCATATAAATTTTAGAATTTTTTATTTTATTTCTAGGAAAAAAGTCCTTGGAATTTTTTTTTTTTTTTTTTTTTTTTTTTTTGCCATACGCGGGCCTCACTGTTGTGGCCTCTCCCGCTGTGGAGCACAGGCTCCGGATGCACAGGCTCAGCGGCCATGGCTCACGGGCCCGGCCGCTCTGCGGCATGTGTGATCCTCCCAGACCGGGGCACGAACCCGCGTCCCCTGCATCGCCAGGTGGACTCTCAACCACCGCACCACCAGGGAAGCCCCCCGTGAAGTTTGATACCAAACAGACTGGTATCAAGTTGTACTTGAAGAACAATGAGTCTCTAAGACAATACCTTTAAAATTCTGAGAGAAAAGGTTTTTAAAGCTAGAACTAATCTCTAACAACATTCTGACCTAGTATTTGGTAAAAATGAAGACATTTCAGGCAAGGTCACAGAAAGTTTCTTCTTACATGGCCAACCTGAAAAATACACTTGACAGCATGCTCTAGAGAAATGAGGGGATAAAACAAATAACAGGAAGACATGAAATAAAAGAAATGGTGGAATTAACCTAAGAGTACAAGGGAATGAAATGCCAGAATGCTAGCTGGGTAGCATTGAAAGCAGTAAGTCCAGTGTGTTGTGGACTCTAAAAACGACATTAGGAAGAATGGAATGGATGCACTCAATTGCTGCAAAAAACTGAAAGATCATATTGAAAAAATGAGGATGATATACGAAAATACTGGTATAGGGAAAAAGTTGTAAAGGGAAGACATGGCCAAATGTGAAGCAAACTGAGATATGGAATGCTTTTGAAATATTGATAGAATCTAAAAAAAGAGAAACCATTTGATCTTATCGCAGAAACATGTTCCTTCAGGTCCCCTAGGATTCATCACACTGGATCAATAGAAGTGGAAATGTAATCCTACCACATAACATGGCTTTTCTGGAGAAAAAAAATGTTTACATTGTCATAATGCTGTAGTTATGTTCTCAAATATCAGTATCAACCTTTAGATGGAGCATTAAGGAATTACTTGGACATAGAACACAGCATAAATGTAATTAGGTTTTATGATCTTAAAGCAAAGGCAGAACTGACAAAAGATAGAAGACGGGTAGGCGTGTAGAGTGGGGTGGAGTCACAGAACCCTCATATTATATATTGAAATTAAGAGGTGCCATTGAAAGTTGATGGGAGAAGACAGAGAGTTTTAGGCATATTATTTATATTCTCAACTATAATGGACAGAATTCCCTCACTCACTAAAGGACACAATTACCAAAAACTGGGAAAAAGAGGAGGAAGGCATTGCAAATGGGGGAGGTGAGAGTGAGCTAATTCTTATCTGTTGTGGTAGAATATTCATAGAATATGTTCAAAATTGATACATGAAAAAATAGAGGTGCATTTGTTATCTACTGCTGCATAACCAATTACCCCATACCTTTGCAGCTTAAAACAATAAACGTTTGTTATCTCTGTGCACCAGGAATTTTGAGTGGCTTGGCTGGGAGTTCTGGTTCAGTTTCTCCTGAGGTTGCAGTCATGTTAAGTCTTGCCTGGGGCTGTAAAATTCACTCCCAATATGGTGCAGCCCCCCACCCCGCCCCCACAGATGGCAGGAGGCCTCAGTTTTTCTCCACAGGGCTGCTTTAGTGCCCTGATGACACAACAGTTGCTTCCTCCTGAGTGAGTGATCCAAGAAGCCAACTGTTAGCCCCAGAAGTCACACTGTCACTTCTGCAATATCCTATTGGCCACATATGTTCTTCTTTCTAGAAGAGGACTCTAGAAGAGTTTGAATATCAGGAAGTGAGGGACCATTGGGGGTCATCTGGGGAGCTGGATACCACAAGAGGTGTGAGCCCATTATTTAGAGCTGAGGACTAAGTATCAAATGAACAAAACAGAAATGCTTATAAAAGAAGTTTTTGTACTCTGATTTTTTTTCTGTATGTAGATATTAATTTGAATAAAGGTAGTTCTAGGAATTTTAGAAAATATAGAAAAATATAAAGGAATAAATATTACCAATAATTGTTTAATCTAGACACTGTTTATATTTTGTTTCCTTTCAGTCTTTATTCTCTTTTCATATTAAGGCATGTATATAATTTTATGAAAATATAGTTTTGCTGTGTGTACTATTCAGTATCTGCTTCTTCCATTCAAGATTATCTTGACCATTATTCAGTCCATTATTTATTCTCTAAAGATGATTTTAAAAATACTGACTTTATATGAAGTACAATAATAATACGCACTTGTTTTGAGATGTTTAGAAAATCACCCACAATCCTATCATTCATCTTCATCATGTTAACTTTCTGGAGACTATCTCATACTCTTTCTCTCTCTCCATCCAGATACATATCTTGTTTAAAAGTGGAAGCATTCTGGAAAACCTGATTGTAATGGCTGCATTTTATTCCACTGTAAAGGTATATCATAATTTAACTATCTTCCTGTGATGGGACATTAACTATTTCCTACTTTTATAACAAGTGCTTTATAGCAATCATTGTGTACATCTCTTATTTCTTTTGGGTAACTTCTTAAAAGTGGAAACACACGGAGGAAATTTATAAACATTTTTGAGGCCCTTGAGAAAGCACAGGCAACTTTCCTCCTGGAGCTTGTACTGACACCTACACTACAGTGTATGAGAACACCTGTCCCACTGTGCCTTTGCTGTCCTCCGTGCTCTTATCGATGTACACTGATTGGAAAAAGGGTTGATACCCTAGGGACAACCTGGAACAAAGAAAGGAAATAGGTTCCAACTCTGAGATTTAGTTTGAAGAGGAAAAAACAAGCAAAGCAACAGATAACAAAACTCGTACTTTCTTGGGCTGTCCCAATGGAACTGACCAGAAGTACACACAGGGGCATCTATTTGGAGACTTCTGTCATTATTTCACAGTTCCTCCTTTGCACAGGGGACTGTTTCCATTTTCTCTACTTCCATGCTCATAAACTCTTAAATTACACTTACCTTTACTGGTATATAAAGGTCAGATGTAATTTACCTAATAGAACCAATTGATGAAAATCTATACAGTGAAAGAGATATTAGGCTTGAAAAGCTAAGAACATTTTGTCCCTGCCTCTGTGCTGCTCTCAGCGTGTTTTAAATACAACCCAGCATTTGTTAACGGATACCACATGTCACCATCTTTAAATGGCCTTATCCATCTTATCACCGCAATTTCAAACTAAGGGATAAAACCCCACCACCAAATGATCCTGAATGATGCTGCCTGTCATGTTTGCCGTCAGCAGCCTTGACGTGGTCAGTTATTCTTGTAAATAGTGTATTATTTACTAGATTACATTGAAAATAAAAATCTCTTGAAAAACATCTCTCTCAAAGTTTGTCTTCTTGGCTCTCAGTATAATGGTAGTGAAAAGAAAGAAATTATTTGATTAATTTGAGCCTTCTAGATAAGCAAATCCAATCATTCACATCTGGGAATGGATCAGGAGGCATGTATTCACATTCCCAGCTCTACTCATGAGCTGTCCCCCTTCAGAGGGACCCTAGCTCCTCCTTCTTGCTCTCAACTTATCACATGTGGCACGTGACACTTTTTTTAAGCTAATTCTCAGAGTTCCTCTAAGGATCAAGATATTTAAAAACTCTCATTTTTATAAGTATTATGTTGGTGTTAGGTATTCAGAGCACAATTTTGGCCTCACAGTTTTAAATTTTTAATTATTTTTTTTAAGCTTGGATTAGGTCAATTGTCCTGAATTACCAGTAATGGGCCAACAGGACTAAAGCCAATTTACCTAATATCATTGACTTTTGTAGTTTTTAAATCTATTTCCTTTGTTATTAAGAAAAGTTATCACCAATTTGACTAACAGTATGAAAATACTAAAAGTTACGGTATTTTTTTTAAATGATAAACTTTTTTTCCTGTTCTTGTAGATGGTTGTCCCACTGCTTCCCCATCTCCCTCAATTTATTTTAGCTACATTTGAACAATTAACAACTTTTTAACCAGTTTGACTAAAAAGACTAACACTTAAAAGACTCTAACAATTAGTATTTATCAAATCTCAGCCTTGCATTGAGAATAGCTAATTTTTCCTGCTAACTTACAAATCACCACTAACCAATGAAACACAAAATTACATATAGATGCTCGAACCCAACACGAACCCAACACGAACTCTTCCATGTCCTTGCTTTCAAGGACAGATCCCAGCAACCCAATCAATTATATAGTCGTCCAAGGAGAATATTGCTCATTTCTCTGTGACGACACTGACAACCCCACTGCCTTCAGTACCTTTCCAAATGCCTTTAAAAAAGCCAAAATGCTCCCAAAGCATTGGTTGCCTATGAGGAATTTAGCAGAGATTCTGTAGGGTAGATCCCATGGCGTAAAACCATACACCAACAGGTAACAAACAGACCTCCTTAAATGGCAATTTTGCTACCTTTCGTTTCTAGAGCTGCCATTGTTAATATTGTCTGCTCAGTGGCCTTATCATATTCTTGTTTCCAACAACTTACAGGGCTTCCCCTGAAGAGAGTCCTTCTGTTAAGTTTCAGTTACCCTGTGAGTAGTGTGGAACTTCGGTAGAGAGGGTCATGTTGTGATGTTGTGCTGGTCCTGTGTGCCAAGGTGACACAAGGACCTGCAAGACCTTCTGGTTCTAAGGTCTCCACACTCCTCTGGGTCCTTCTTCTGACCCAGCTTGGAAGTCAAAACTGAGCACAGCCTCTTTCCATTTCTGCTGTATTAATCCTAATCCTCTCTGTGACTAAAGATGCTTCTGCCTGAATAGGTAAATACGTTGATGTATGAAAAAGAAAAACAAGAATATGTTTTAAGAACCATTATCATCATCACGCTGGGATACGAGCAGTCTCACTGTGCTTGAGGTTAAGGTGCCAACTCTGGCCTAGTAGAAATAAAAGTGGGGCCACACTTCAAGACTTGTCTTTCCACCCTAGGCATTGGCACTTGATACAGCCCGTGGTCTGAATCCCACTGGGGGCGAATACTGGGTGTTTTGAGTTCAGTCTTACAAAGGCTGATCTTGCCTCCTAAAAGGGTTAATTGGCAAAGCGGTGTGAATGGAATGTGGGGAGCCGATACAATGGCCAGGAGAGGCTTAGAGCAGTCCAAGCTCTAGGGAACGTGGAGACAGCATTGAGGCTGCAGAGTAACCAAGAGAGGAGCAGTCGTATTCGAAGAAGGGGACCAGGAACGAGATGGAGACAGAAATGTACAGGCCTCAACTAATAGCCTCATATAGGAGAGGGGCCCAAAGAGGAAGAAGGTCAAAAGTGATTCCTACGTTTTTGAACCTGGATACTGATGCTCTCAACAGTGAAACTTGGTAAGTCATACGGAACAGGATTGTGGGAAATGTAATGTTTTGGGTTCAGGCACATTGAATTTGATGTGTCAGTAGGTCATCAAATAACTGAGGTTTATAAATAAATAACCCATTATTTATATTTAGATTTCAGCTTTTGGCATTAAGATAGCTCACCACTGCATGCTAGAAATGTTCTGATTTTTATTTTCTCTTGTGCTCTTTCCTCTGCTTATCAGGCCTTCTTGCCAAAATGGAGCATCTGCAGCTTAATGATACAAGTTGCTCATCCAAAGTAATGTCAGACTTAGGAATGTATGATTTCCAGAACTGGAGTACTAACATCACCCAGATGTTTTAAAGCTGTGGTGTTAAGTCCACCCAGATGTCTCTGATTGCATCTAGCTAGTCTTAAATTCTTTGCTCATCCTGTGTGTTCCATTCATTTAATCTGCTATAAATCATTATAGCTTTGAATTTTTTTAAAAGGAAGTTTGAGCAGATCCAATGATATGAATGTGGGGAGAGGAGACTTCATAAAGATATTCTTAGATCTTAAAATAAATCAGTGAATATCAGAGAATCATAGAACTCTGGAACTGAGAGGATACATAGGGATAATCTAGTTCAGTTCTTTCATTTTACAGCTGAGAAAACTTAGGTTTGAGGATTTGGGAGACTTCATGAAGACACAGAACAAGGCAGTGGCCAAGCTAGGAGTAGACACCAGGGATAATTGGTTTAATATTACATAAGTGGATTTTGAAATGTGGTTTCTTTGTTTTTGTTTTTTTGCAGTTTAATGTAAATCAAATGTATAGTATGAATCTATCCCCCCGCCTCTTCTGCATCATCTGTTTTTTCCTTCCACAGGGCTGTTTCCATCAGCCTTCAAATATACTCCTGTTTAAGAGACAAGACGGTGGAGTAGAAGGCCCCTAAGCTCACCTCCTCTCACAAGCACACCAAAATCACAACAAACTGCTGAACAACCATCAGTAAAAAAAGCCTGGAACCTACCAAAAAAGATAGTCTACATCCAAAGACATAAAGAAGAAACCCAACAAGACGGTAGAAGGGGTGCACTCTTGCTATAAGAAAATATACTCTTACTTCTTCCATTAAAAAAAAATATCTTCACTTAACCCCACATCCTCCTCTAGCTACATTTCTACCTTTAGTTCCCCTTCCCAGCAAATCTCTTGTAGAAGAGTTGCCTATACTCACTACCCCCGACTTCTAACCACCCATTCTCTTTTCTAAAAATTAAGGCAAAATTCACGTAACATAAAATTAACAATTTTAAGGTGAACAATTCAGTGGTATTTGATACATTCAGGATGTGTGCAACCACTACTTCTATCTAACTATAAAAACGTTTTCATCAACCCTGAAGAAAACCCTGGACCCATGAAGAAGTTGTACCCCACTTCCCTCTGCCCCCCAGCCCCTGGTGTTCTGTCTCTAAGCTTTTATTTATTCTGGATGTTTACTGTAAGTGGAATCATGCAATATGTGATTTTTTTTTTTGCGGTATGCGGGCCTCTCACTGTTGTGGCCTCTCCCATTGCGGAGCATAGGCTCCGGACACAGGCTCAGCGGCCATGGCTCACGGGCCCAGCCGCTCCGCGGCATGTGGGATCCTCCCGGACTGGGGCACGAACCCATGTCCCCTGAATCGGCAGGCGGGCTCTCAACCACTGTGCCATCAGGGAAACCCCAATATGTGATCTTTTTGTGTCTGTCTTCTTTCACTTAGCATAATGTGTTCATCAAAGCTGAACCACATCGTTGCATGAATCAGTACTTCATTCCTTCTCATGGCTGCTGAATAATATATTCCATTGTTCCATCATTTTCTTAAACTCACTCCAAATACCTCATCATTTTCAAAAATCCTCTTGTCAAGGTCACCAGTGTCCTCTAAGTTGCTAAATCCAATGATGAAATTTCAGCCACATTTGACATAGTTGACATTCTTCTCCTGGAACTTCATTCTTTGCTTGGGTTCTAGGAGAACACACTTTCCTGGTTTCCTTCTTAGACACTAGGCATTCCTATGAATCTTCTGCTGATTGTTTCTTATCTCTTAAACTTTAACACTGAGTGCTTAAGGGTTGGTTTGTGGACCTTCTTTCTTTTTTTTATTAAATTAAATTAATTTTATTTTATTTATTTATTGTTTGGTCACATGGCACAGCTTGAGGGTCTTAGTTCCCCAACCAGGGATTGAACCCGGGCCCTGGGCAGTGAAAGCGCAGAGTCCTAACCACTGGACCGCAAGGGAATTCCCGACCTTCTTTCTTCTTGATTTACTCTGTTGGTTATCTCATTTAGTACCAAGTTTAATTTTCAAAAAAGTAAAATTATGACTTTCATGGAAATATATAATGAATACATGTCTAATATTTTATTACACTTATTAATTAATGAGAGAATCAGTAAGAGATTAAAAACTATTTCAAAGGACATTTGAGGAGCTATGTAGTCACTGGCAATTTAATAAAGGAATGTGTTATATAATAAATAATTTGTCTGGTCTTTGTCCTATTGTCCTGAGAGGGAGCTTTTAATGTTTGGAATCTCCCGAGTGATAGAAAAATCTTTGTTATTCATGGTGAGACCCTGGGACCACACCAGAGCTTATGTAAGTGAAGTGACTCCTGGTGGGCTCCTAGATAGTTCCAGGATACAGGCTGGCCATTCTAGAATGTTGGGGCTTTGAGCCAGATGGTAACAGCCTGACCTCCAGGGAGAGGAAGGGAGCTGGAGATTGGGTTCATGGTCAATGATCTGATTAATCATGCCTATGGAATAAAAAGTCTGGAAACCAAAACTTGGGTGAGCTTCCCTGGTTAGTGATATACAATGATGTGCTCAGAGGGTGACACATCCTGAGGACATGAAAGCTTTGCTTTTCGGACACCCTATGTTCTTCTTCATTTGGCTGGTCTGGATTTGTATCTTTTATAATAAAACTGTAATTTTAAGTATAGCCTTACCATGAGTTTTGTGAGTTGCTCTAGTGAATTACCAGACATGAGGAGGTAGTGGAAACCTCTAAATTTGTAGCCTGTTGGTCATAAGTGTGGGTGGCCTGGGAACCCTGGAACTTGCAGCAGTGTCTGAAGCAAGGAGTCTTTTGGAGGACTGAGTCTCCTCCCATGAAGTCTTGGATAACTCAGGTAGTTAGTATCAGAATTGCATTGCAGAATGTTAATTCAAGGTTTCAGGATTAGATACTAAACAGGTCAATGTCTACAGGATTTTAAAAAATCCATAATTTTCCACTGAACAAAATTCTGTAAATTATCAGGTAACTTCCTGGGATCTTAAATCAAAATCATACCACTCTCTCCAGAATCATGACTCCCAACATTCTACGTCTAGCTTTTACGTCAGCCCTGGTCTTTAGACTAGTACTACTTGACTGTCTAATAAGCATGGAACCTTAGTATCCAGAATTAAAATCCCAAACATGCTTGATCTGCACTTTTACCCATCTCTAACTGTGATCCCATTTCACATCCAATGTGGCAGCAAATTCTGCTGGGTTTCACCTTCTAATTTCATCCTGAATTTCACCAGTTCTCATCACTCTCCCTGCTAATAGGTTGGTCCAATGCACTACCACCTCTTTCTTGGATTACTGCACTACACTTCCAGTTGGTTTCCCTGATTTCTGTCTTTTACATCCTTTAGTCTAGTTTCAACACAGCAGCCATAATGATGCTATTGAAACATGAATCAGATCATGTCAAACCCTACAAATGTTTCCTACCTCATCAGAGTAAAAGCCAAAATTCCTACCATGGTTTGTAAGGGCTTTTGTGACCCCATCCTTTGTTAGGTCTCTATCTTCATTTCCTACTACTCCTCTGCCTTGCCCTCTTGACACCAGCCACTTGGCCTTCCTGCCATCCTAAATATATCATGTGTTTCCTCCTACTGATCTCTTCCTAAAACACTCTTCCTTCATGTATTCCCATCTCTTTTAAGTCTTTGCTCAAATGCCACCGTGGTGACAGATCCTCTGACCACCATATTTAGAACTGCATTCCCTGTCTCCACTCTTCCTACCCTGCTCCTCCCTCTGAATTATTTACAGTACTTATCACAATGGAACAAGATATATAATTTACTTATTTTGTTTATTGTGTGTTTTCATATAAGGTTCATGTGGGCGAGTATTTCTTTTTTATTTGCTTGTTTTTTCCGCCAAAGTATCCCTGGTACTAAGAATTCAGCAATATTTGTTGAATAATGAATTGTGACATATTGCTATTATTGAAAAGTAAAGAAGTACATCACCAGCAATTTTACATGCAAATAAAAGCTGTTGATCATAGTAGTTTTGGGTAGCTTTACAGTTATTTTCACGGTTTGGAATTGATTTAAGAGCCAGCTTGCAAGTCATTAATAATGTCAATTTAATTACTCTATAGTTACAGCTCATTTTGGATCCCAAACTGAATTACCCATCTTGAACACCACCTTATTCATCAGACTTGGCTCTGGTAATGACGTGGTGATAACAGCCATTTGTTATTTTCAATAATCTTCTCCTTAGTCAATAATTTTTCATTTACAAGTAGCAGATATACACTTAAACCACCAAGGTGATAGAGTTTGTTCATATACTAACTTATATTAATGTTTTCTTTGCATTTTTCCCTTGCCAATTCTAAAAATGGTAGTTGGACTTTTGCCTTCCTCTGCTTTAGCATGGTTGAGTTGCCAGGTCAAAGCAGAAATAGCTGGAAGGTAATCCTCTTCCTGTTTTGTTTTGTTTTTGGTTTAGAAAGCCTAAACTCTTGAGTCAAAACTCTTATGCAAGAGTCACCTAGGGCAGGAAGAGTGAGATTGGTGCCATTGAGGAGAGAGTGAAGACAGAGGAGATGAGAGAAGGGCGAAGATTTTTCTCTGAAGATGAAGGAAGGGACTGTGCTTGGGGTTCCCTGGGCGCATTATGGCTTCTGTGTTGTCTCCCACGAGAGTAACAGAACACTGTAAGACCAAGGCTGTATGATGCTTCTAAGGCTCATCTCCAGAGATGAGAGGTATAGTGCAACGTGTCTCACTAAATCCAGTGGAAGTAAGCAAAGGTGAGCCTCATGAGTGCCTAGAATCAGAAATCATGAACTCTGTCAGACACAAAGGAAAATGGCGATACCACCTGTTTTTTTGAAGCTGAGTCTTCTTTCCCTCTTTGAAAGCTAACTTTGTCTGCTCTAAAAGTAGCTTCCCTAAAACTGGATTTATATCACTTCCCATCCCAAGAAGGACTCTGGCAACAGTCAGTCAAGATTTTTCCTAGCATCAGCGCTCTTAAAATTGCTGTTTCCTCTCTAGGAGAGTTGTGAGTAAGAGCTGAGAAAGAAGATAACAAGTTAGTGAACTTATTAGTAATTCAATATCCTTTGGAAGTCTAGTACCCAGAACCTTGTTATGACTATTTCCTGGTCTCTGGAGCAGAAATAATTTGGTCTTCAAGATAAAACTCTTGTCCACAAAAGCCTCTTTGGATGGGAGAGCAAAAGCTTCAGAACTGAATGGGAAGATGGGATTGTTTCTTTATTACCAAAGGAAAATATAATTGTCTACCAATGAGACACTTCAAAGAAAGGAGTCAAACCCAACTGTAGATCATTAATGAGTAGATGTAGCCCCAGTTTACTGTTACATGTGAAAGTTAGATGGAGCAATCAGGACAAGAGCAACCTAAGCATCAGATCTTTATGTAAACAGTTAAAACCAAGATACCATCCCAGGATCCTAAATATAGACCTTTTGGGCAGGTTAGTAAGAGAAGGAAGGGAAGAGGAGACCATTTCCTTCTTTATTACTTCTAAAGATCTGGCTTTCAATTGTGTTAAAAAAAGGATTAATCTGACTCTATGATCATAGTAAGTAGGTTGATTATATAAAAATGAATTGCAAATGGAGAAAGAACAGATCCTAGAACTATAAGAAATAACCAGTATATATTTACAAATAATGTAGTGGGTTGGAGTTTTCCAGATAACTGGTAAATCATTAAGTACAATGAATAAACCTGTATATACATGTTTTATATCCTGATTGTAGGGAATATTCTGGTAAAATTATGGAAAATTGCTCTGAAAGTTCATACTTGGATAAGTTCTACAATAACATATAACATGAAATAAAATACCTTAGGTGTCTTATAACCAAAGTGAAAAGAATATAAGAGTGTTTATTATAGATGGTTAAGAAAATAAAGAGCTAAAAGGAAGGAAACATCCCAAGTAATACTTAACGGGGAAACACAGTAATGTTTTCTAAAATCTTTAAACTCTTAGATTAATTTCTCTTTTAGTAACAGCCTGGCTTATTTTTATGTACATCCAAAAGAAAAATAAAATAAATATTATGACCTCATTTGGGGATCATGTAATGATAATGTGACAAGAGGATGATTTTGTGTGATTTTTGTGAATCCACATTATGACTATTTGAGATAATTAAGTGTCCTAGATGTTGCTGGCACTCAGTGCACTGTGGAAGTAAAATAATCCCTGCTGTCTCTCTCTCAGATTGAAGCTTAGCACAGGAAAGGGAGAAGCACTCAAGGACTTGAAAATCAGAAGAAGTGGCTGAAAAACGAGAGGAGATGTCTCCAAATTCTAGATTTGGAAGTTTACTATGGTAGAAAGCTCAAGTACACCTAGAAAAATGTCTACCTAAGCTTGACAGTGATATAAGAGATGCATAAATTACAACAGACTTAAAAGACCTTTTCCTGACAAAAACCATCTACCACTGAATTAAAAAGATTGATAAAGTTAATAAATTTTACATCAAAGGATAATGTTATTACAGTAGTAATCAAAAAAGGAAACAAAGATTTTTAGTTTACTTAACTTTCAGCTTCACCTATTTCCCCAAATTACGAGTGATTTAGAATAAAACTAAGCACCTGAGAAATGAGATACGTGGGTTTTGCATAAATACAGCCATGCACACATACACATGTGCTATAAAGTAGATTTAAGACACTGAACCTACTCTCTTCCCTAATCACGTTGCTTAAATGATCTGATGTACCACTGACTTAATGGTATTTGATTTGTGTAATATTTTCCCTCTTTAATTCTTTCTCTTTATCCTTAAAATTGTATTATTTACCATGCTGTGTAAATAGCAAAAACATAATAATGTGTATAAGTTTTAACTAGGAAGGCTCTCAACTCATTTCAGAAATAAATGCCAGATTAGGAGCTTGATTTTAAACTTTTGGATCTATGCCTGTTACTTGGTTTACCACCTGAATGGCACAAAGGGTCAACTTGTTTGTGCTTCTAATATGAAACTTGTTACATCATCCTATTCATATACATATATACATATATACAAAGTTCCTCACCAGATTTTAAATTCCTTAAAAGTACTCACTGACTCTTGTTCATCTTTGTCTTTCTTGAGGACAGAAACACAGGGAGCTGAATTAGGAGCAAGTCTCAAGTTCAGAAAGCTTTTTTCTTAAACTGAATCAAGATATTAAAATAAAAGCATATATAGCCCAGCTATTGAAGTAAAGTCCTAACTTTAAAAATACAAGAGTTCCAACAAGAGCTGGTAAAGAGTGCTTCAGGTCCCTAAGGTAATCTATATGAGGAGGCAGGCAGTAGAAGAGTCCCTTGGAATGGGCAAAATGTGAGAGGAAGAGAGGAGAGAAAAGAGTTACCCTGACAGTGGAAACATTAAGGTCAGGTTTAATATCATTATACCCTTGTTCAAGACTGTATTTGTTTCAGTGAAATAGTAACATATTTAATGTATTATATTAATATCTTCACATTTTGTGGCTGATTCTCTTTTCTACTGTCTTTGCTCACATTTGCACTGATTAATCTCACCCATTGCAATAAGTTAAGAATAATATGTTACTTGTTTAACCTCAGCTCTCATCAGCTCATTTCTGGTGTTTTACGATCAACACCTAGTTTGGAGCCAACCTAGTCATTTTCTTTAAAATTATCAAAATAGATGTTTTCAAAATGTGGAAAAGATGCCACCTGAAAAGAACCTGCAAGAATTTTAACTCCTCCAGAAAGATATAACTCCTCCCCAATAGACATTAATAATATATTATGTCCCTTAATTAAGATGTATGTGTGACTTTGTAGTGAAAAAATTTGGTCAAAGGTTAATTAAAAATGATAAAGATAGTTGTCAGAGTCTCTTTTAAAAAATATTACTTACTATTCTTAGCTATCAATTGTCCAACAATTCTGAATCTTAAAGAATAGAATGTATATTTATTACACAAATAATTATCGAGCAAGTCTTCCATGCCAGGTGGCACTATTCTAAGGCTCGAAATAGATAAATGACTTAAATATGGTCTTTGTTCTAAGAAATGAGAAGCAAAAAGCTTTGGGAAGCTTATCTAGTTATCCCTTTCAATTCAGTTGAGTTACATGTCTTTTGAAGAAATCTTGTTTAAAACAGAAAAAGGCATTCAACTGGGTTAAATGGTATTACTTGGGAATTTTGTAAATTTTGCAGACTGAGAACACACATTATGATTTTAGACAAAGGGGGAGAACTTTTAAAACCACAGCCTAGTTCTGGCTCCTACCCTGTCTCACTATGCTTTGATCAATTTCTACCAGGGTTCTTACAGCAAAAGCATGTGTTCCAATGAGATGAATTTTAATGGCTCTAATAATTATGTTTCTGTGTTTCTTCAAAATATCTGACTGAATGAAACTTTATCTTCCCTCTGCAAAGAGATCATACAGTTTCAAGCTACTATTTCAACTCCATTTGAGTACACAGTCATCATAAATATATCTTCCTGACCATTAGCTCAACTTATTTGGAGGAAAACTGTGGCCTCCCTTAGGCTTTTATTCTCCTGTGCATTTTGGATGTATAAGTAAATATAAAGTTGCATTGGCAGGTGTGGTAAGCCTCTATTAGACTGTTCCTTCTCTGTTCAGAGAACCGACTGGAAACTGTCGTGGGAGATCTTACAGGAAGCCTGCTATGTGCCAGGGCTTCTAAGCTATTATTTTGTTTAAAAGCTCTGTGGAATCATTAAAATTCTCTTCATTTTTAGTAGGAGAAAACCGGCTCAGAATATGCACAATTGGGCCAAGTGTGGGTTTGTGTCCGTATACAACCCAATCTAAGGTCTTAAAAACAATACTAAAAGATCAGAATGGGAGAAAACTTTTTGCATTTATTTTGAGTAAATGAGACTTGAGGCATTTGTCTCCCCATGCATATCTATGCAGTATATCTAAGCAAAAATCATGTCAGTTTTTTTTTTACATCTAAAATTTGCTTTAGAGGATATAAGAAAATACACCTATATATCTATCTATCTATCTATCTATATATATATATATATATAAACTAAAGCCTACACCTATGCATTTTAACCATTTTGTGGGAGAAATTGTTCTGTGCATAATAGCTTATCATGATTTTGGGTGCTTTGCTAAGGCTTAAGAAATTGTTAGTGCCAATTCCAATTTGCTTAGTTCATTTACTTTGCACCTAACTTGTAAATTAATCATTGCTGGTAACATCAATTTAGTTGTAATTAATCATAGAGGGAGGAGTAAAGCAGTCATATTGGTACCAGCCATATTAACTGCCTTATCTGATTGCTCTTGTGTAGTTTTCCAGCACTTTGATGAATATACAAGGCAAGAAATACTTTGGGGGCTTTCAAGAATATTCATAGTATAACTGGAAGTAGACTTGAAAGCACTATAAATAGTTGATTGCTGCTTTACCTGAAGACTCTTCTGTGGCTATTAGATATATAACTTTTGCGTGCACACACACACACACACACATACACACACACACACACACACACACACTTTGCCCTTGCTTTGCTTCAATTCCATGTTGATGCTTTCAGAGCAGTTGAGGCTAAAAAATGGAGATTTTATTAGCGTCTTGGCTGTGTATTCAAGGTCAGAGAGATGTGGATCCCAACAAATAGCAAGTATTGATATCTCCTATGCAGTTTCCACTTGTTAAATAAATATTTAGGGAAATATATAATTCTCATTTGCAAATATGCAATATTTTTTAGCTCTTGATGAAAAAATTGATTTTTACAACATTACAGTCAAAATCTATCCATATATTTACTTATGCCTGACAGAACTTTAGGTGAGTTACAGCAAACAAACAACATTACACTGATGTATGAGGAATGATATATTAAACTAGCATATTTTACAGTCCCCATAAATTATATCTTGCGACTTCCTATTCATTGTATCAAGCTATTCATTGCTTTAGGGTGAGGACAAATCCCACCTACAAGATGGAAGTCATAGTTTAGCATGGAGCGTCAAGATACACTTTTCAGTCCATAGCAAAATAATAGTTTTGCAAGCCTGGCTTTGCAAGTGTTCTCATGAAAGCAGGAGGAAGGCCTATCTTACAACCTGTCTTCTGGTTCCTCACTGGTCCCCAGAGCAGAGTGGTTGATCAGGTCTTGTGCTGGGTATCCTGGACTGGTGCTCCCCGTGGGTGACCAGTCTTGCTGGGTCCCTTTGGCATGACACTAGCATCTACTCCTGAGTTCATGGTCCCTGCTGTTGAGTCTGGTCATAGATTCCTGTACCCTCTTTGGCAGTACATCAATCCTCTTCAGGTTCATAGGTTCACTCTGTACTTTTCTGTCCTCCCATCAGAGCAGGTAGGAAGATCTGGATCCTGAATATGCCATGAACAGGCCAGGAGGTACTGGAGTTGCTATGTTAAGCCTACCTGTTTAGATACATCCCTGCTGTTCAGGTACTCTGATGAACATGGGATCTTTCTAAGAGGCATGAAATTTTCTCAGACAATACCTTAGGAATCGAACTGAACCAAAATGAACCAAACCAAACCAAACCAAACCAAACCAAACCAAACCTAAACGAACAAGAAAATCTACCCTGGGATTCCCCCAATCACATCTGGATGTTTCTACCCATTCTCTTGGGGTTCTGACCCCAAGACCATGGAGGACATTCACTTCTGCTCTTCACTCTTTATGTTCTTCTTCTCCTCAAACCCCAAAAAGTCTTTCTCCTTTTACTCCCTGTCATATAGGAATTTCCCCTACTTCACATTCTCCCACTGTCTCCATGATATGCAAGCCGGTCAAACTTGGTGATCTCAGTATCCTCGGCACTTAATATGTAGAGGAAATATTTTAATACTTAGAAAAGCTTATTTATCTGCATCCAGTCACTAACCTGGGAAGTACGAGTAGGAGGGTGTACCCTTGAATGGGAACAAGGACCCTTGGAATACTTCCTTGGGGAAAGGACACAATTCAAAATGTAACAAAGGTATATGGTAAAAGTCAAGTCCTTATCCTACCCCTACCTATGTCCCTTAGGCACTCAGCTGCTTTCCACAGAGATAATCACTGACTCCAGTGTCTTATATCTACTTTCCCAGAAGTATTCTATGCCCATACATGTGTGTATATGTACTTTTCTCTTTTTAAAACAATTTGTAGTATACTATGTACACATTCTGTATCTTCCATTTTTTACTTAATATATCTATCAGTACATATCAGTAACTGTAGAACTGGCTCATTCTTCTCAATGGCTGCATAATATTCAAATGTAAGGAAGTAATATAATTTATTTAGCCAGACTCCCTCCCCCCCAGTTTGGTTCAGTACTTTTTTCTTACAAGACAATGCTGTAATGAAATCCTTCAATATATTTTATTTTGAACATGTACAGGTTAATTTGTAGAATAAATTCCTATAAGTAGAATTGCTGGATCAGATATAATTTTTTAATATCATAGACATGTCCAAATTCTTTTCAATAGAATTGTTCTGACTTAGAGTCTTATCAAAATACATAGGCATACCTGTCTCGCCTTGCCTTTACCAACAGACCGTATGAACTTGATTTTGACAGTGAGGAGTAAAAAATGGTGTCTTGAAGTTTTAATTTGTATTTCTCTTGTTATGAGTGAGGTTGAATGTCGTGTAAGTTTTTAGGAGTCTTAAAATTTTTCATTTGTTTTTATCTTTTTCCCATTTTTTAAATCAATTTGTTGGTCTTACTGATTTTTTAGAAGCTCTTTCTGAATTAAGAATATAGGCTCTTAATTCAGGATATGCTGTTTCACTATTTTAAAAAATTATTTTGTTATTTGTCTTTAGCTTGTGTATAGGTTATTTTAATATACAAACATTTCTTATTATGTTGTCTAATTAATCAGTTTTCTATTCTGCTGTTTCTTAGTATTGTGGTATATTAGAAAAGCCTACCCTACTCATGAAACTATAAAAATAATTATCCAATGTTATTGGTACTTCTATAATTTCATTTTTTATATTAAAATTTTTGAACCACCTGAAATTTATTTTAGTGTAATGTGAGAGGTAGGAATTGAATGTTTTTTTTCCAGATGGCTACCTAGTTGTATTACCACTTCTTATTGAATAATATGTTTTTTCACTTATTTGAAATGTGAATTTTATGATATAATGTGATATATACTGTAAAACAGAAATATATATCATTATATAATATAATGTTTATATCTGGAATTTCTATTCATTTTATTGATCAGTCTGTATATTTGTTTACCAAGACAATATAACTTTAAATATTTCAGTAATTAAAGGATAATGTTGTTTTTTGTTCATGATGTTGCATTTTGAACTTAAACGATTAAAACACCTCATTAACTACAGCAAGTCATACTTCATCCAAAAAGAAAAACTACAAATGACAGCAATGTGCTCGAAGAGTAAAATTATACCCCAGAAGCAAGTTGGAAATTAGTCTCATACATATATGTCATGGCTAAATACTGATCATGGCTCAGGTCAAAAGTCGTCAGAACGATCTGACAAATTTCAATGTCTGAAGTGACGTTTAAGAGAACGGCAACTGGGTAAGTGAAATGCTGTTTTAACAGATAAAATCTTTCCACTTGGAATACATTCCTGATGCTGATTTTTTTACCTGGGTGATGTGACTTAAACTAGTTGCTCTTAATTAGATTGAGTCAGGGACTTAGTAGCTGGAAGAATTTAGCACAGACATTAATTCTATCTGGAGAACAGCAGCCTGAGCCTGATGGTTTTTAGCAAACAAGGTCAAATTCAGTACCACATACTAACACTGATCAAGGTAGGAACATGGAAATTTTACTGCTTAGGGAAAACAATAGCATCACTCTAAGCCATACTGCAACCGGCTCCTTTTTTTAATCAGAGTTTTTATACCACCTTTTAGGTATAAAGTTATACACACTCATACAAATTTACACAGTGCAAATATGCCTTTAGAGTAAAACAGGGAAGTCCCCCGCTTCAAAAAGAGTACCTCGAAGCAGCGTTGTTGTCACTTTGGTGAGCAATGTTTCAGAACCCATGGACCAGAAATTTTTTTATTTTGTTTTGCTTTATATAATAAAATTTATATTTTTTATTTTGTTTCGCATCTTGATTTTATTCCTTAGTTTGTGGTAGACATCTTCCCATGTCAACACATGGCCTACCTCTTTCTATTTTGATTTGTGTTCAATTTTCATGAGCAATGTTCTCTTCTCTTTACAAAATTTATCCTTATTTTAAATTACAGAAATAAAGTCTTATAAAAATTTAGAAATACAAAACCAAAATTAATGAAATAGAAAGTAACTCAGAAAAACTAATGACTATTTTCATTCACCAAATGTGAAAAAATAAAACCGAGAATATGGAGAAATGGACAGTCTCACACATTTCTACTTTTCTTTTTGGAAAGTAATGTAGTTATACCTTTTATAAATTAAACATATCCATACTATTTGGCTGAGCAATCCCAGTTTTGAATGTTAATTCTGCATAGATCAAAGCCCTAGAATGCAGGGACATAGGTGCAATGATTTGTAGAGCAAAACTCTTCAGGGTGGGAAAACACTGGAAACGACCTGAAGGTCCATCAATTATGTAATGATTGAACATATTACAGGCAATAATGCTATCAAACATTAAACTGTTACTTAAAAAGATATGTTTGAGCTATGGCTATGGAACTAGATGGATTTTCAGAATAGACTTTTGAATGAAAATAACAGGTTGAGAAATAATTTGGTATAGTATGTACTTGTTTTTTTCTGAGAAAAACATCAACTACTACTCATACACATACATATGAAAACAGGTTTGAAATTATACATCAGCCTGTGAAAACTGCTATCGATAATGATATAATTATTAATAATGACATGATTTGGTGATGTGATTATGTTTTGCCTTTAAAGTTTATGGTAAACAAGTATGTATTACTTTTATAATTTAAAAAAGTGAATAAAGAACACATAAAATGAAAAAAATATATAATTAGATGAACAAGTTTTATAGAAAATACATTTCTATTGTCATAGAAAGTTTAATGATTGTAAAAGGAGATACTCTGAATACTGGTACAATTAAGTATCCAAGGTAAAAATAATGGGGTGGTGTTAGATGATGTTTAGTAATATATTGACTTTTTTTTGGTCCAGAGACCTAGAATCTTATCTTGGTCTCAGTATCTCTACTTCCCATAAGGTCCCTGGAAGAAAGATGTGTTCAAAGAAGGCTAAGGAAAATGCCACCTCATTATTAACTGGGCATCACCCTCAACACCAATGCCATATCCCCTGAGCTCACCTCACTACACATGGGCTTCCTTTTGCCTGATCCAAAGGAAGTCTGTAGGCGAGAATTAAAGAAGGCTGAAGACAGGTCATGCTACGTTTCTAAGTCTATACTAGTGGATCAACAGTTAGCACCCTAAAGTACAAAAATGTATCTTTGCCAGAGCAAAGGAAATAGGACTGGAGCAGAGCCGCATATAGGCTTGTTTGCATTTCAGTGTTTCATCCATTAGAAAACATGGCTGACCAGTGTCTTGATAGTTAACAGATTAGTGCTCTCTGCCTCTCAAAGATGGGTTTCTTACCCTATTGCCCACTCACCCTTGAGTAAGAAAGAGGAGAAAGAAAGAAGAGGAAAAAGAAAGGGCTTTCATTCCTTGGAAAATACAGGTTAAAAACAAATAAAAACAAGGATATAATCTATTAAAAATCTAAAGCAACAATTGGAAAGAGATGGAAATTAATCTTCAACTATTTTTTCAAACTTTGGAGGTTCATGAAAATAAAAGCCATATTTTTTTCCAAGCACTTCTAGGTTTCTCAAACCATCTGTGCTTCAAGGAGAATTTAGTTCATGTGTTTTTAGTTAATTTACACTTAACTCATCAAAATGTTGACTTGTTATTCTAGCTATTTGATGTCTCAGAAATCATACGCACATTTTAATATATGTTCAAAAGTCTTTCTTCCATTTGGATAAGGAAATCATCATTAGCTAGCAGTAAACAGAACCTGGAAGAGCTTAAGTCTGATTCCGAACGGAGAACTAAGGAAATTCCAAGGGGTTTGAAACTTGGCAAACTACTTTCCACACACATGGTTACAAAATCTTTAAAGTGATAAACATGAGAAATGACAAAAAACCATCAAAATCATCACAAGCATAAACGGAGTCTCTGGAATGTGAAGATGCTTAGTCAGAGGACTTATATATCATATTAACTCTATGTTCCTTAAATGAAAATACTTCAAGGTCAGCACACTAGCCCCAGGTTGGCCCATGCGCACAGAACATTGTGTCAAAGCCAATAGGCTAATTTTTCCAAGGCAAAGGACAAAGGATATCCTTCAGAACTTTTGATGATCCCGTGATCTTTCAAGTAAAATGTATTAAACACATATCTATTTAAAAGCTCCTGTATGTTCATGTGAGTAGGCTGGAAATAATTTTTTTCCCACCCAGCTTACCTATGCCTCTAGACCACAATACTTGAGTAAACGTCATCGTGGATTAATGTTTGATTGTCTAGGTTCACAGCTGACCAAAGCTTCTGTTAACTCTGAAACAATTCTCACGATACTTACACACTGACTTTTAGAGACATTTGAGGCAGGATCCTGGTCTTTTGTGACTGAAAACAAGAAGAGGTTCAGAGACGGCAAACCATGGAGGGTGTTCTGGGGCCAAATCCCACACGAGTACGAAAGGGACCAATTCATGTTCAATAACAGACTGTAGAACGAAGCTAAGATCCAAGATTCAGAGGAGTGGATCAATAGGAACATGAAATAGAAATAAATCAATTGGAACATGAAATAGAAGTGGATCTATAGGAACGTGGAGCTGGAGGGATTGGAGCAGCCTAGAGGTCAAAGAAGTGTTCAGGGGCAGCTTGGGGAATGGAGAGCAGAGGCAGCACTAGAGGGAGAGGAAGGGCCAGTTTGGGGCAATTTGCATGATCACTGAGCTCCTTGAGTGGCTTGGCTGGCTTTACTGTCCACAGATAAATCCATAAAATAATAGAAATGTCAGGGGCAGAAGGAAACATAATAATCATCTCATTTGACTTTGTAAATTCTAACCCTCTCATTTTTATAATTGTGAATTTCGTTGCCCAGCCTGGACGGGTAACCATTATACAAAGCTACACCCTTGCTAGTGTTAGAGCTGAGAGCAGCAGCTGTAAGGCCTCCCCTTACTTCTGGTCCAGAATTCTTTCTATGCACCACATCCCAAGCGAATTAGTCATTTCCTCTTTCTTCCCTTTCTTCTTTTTAAAGTTTTTTTTTTTTTCCCCCACTTGCCTCATTTATTCCCATTTTAACTCAAAACTGAAGTAGAAGTGACAAAATGTCACACCCAAAGCTCGACTGGAATTATTCTCAGAGGAGGTCACAGCAAAGCATGTTTGTTTTGTGAAGTTTCAAGTTGATTCTCAGCATATGGGTTCAAAGCTGTGAACCAACCTTGAACCTTGGGAACTGTGAGTCGACAAGATGGGACTAATATGTAAAAGAAAAATAAAAGGTTCAGAAGACTTGCTGGATGTCGGTTCTCTTTTTAAAAAGAGCATTTTGGTGAGTTAAGTGTAAATGATTCAGAAACACAAGGATTTTATTTCCTTTGCCATAGGCATGGGTTTAAAAATTTATGGAAAAAAGTGCTCGGCACAACATGTTTTGAATTTTATTGGTCTTTTTTTATCCTATGATCTCTAGAAGATGGCAGCTGAAGAATGAACAACTGAATCAAAAGTTTTAAATGTATATATAAAACCCGACGCTTGGTCAGATGGAGTAGTAAGAACATCCAGTCTGAGAGCTCCCGTTCTGAAAGCCTTATTATACTTTTAGTCTTGGACCTAATTATATTACTAAAGGAAAGTTCCAGGTAGGTTTTTAATCTGAATTTATTGTGTGTGAATCAGGCCCATAGTTGTGAGGAATCCATTTCATTATAAGGAGTGTGATGCTTGGGTAAAGGTGCGTAACTGGGCAGTTGGAATAAAAGAGATGTAAATTACTTTGCTTTAAACTGTTAAGGCTCTAATTTTTGTTTAAAAATTAAAACAATCTACTGGATGATCTTTTATATACATAATTTTATCTGCCTCAAGCATTTTACTTTGTATAGTATAACTAGGATCTTTGTAGAATTCTGATTATTTCTATTAAGAGAAATAAACAAATATTTCAGGATTCTCATAATCTGTTTTTATTTTCACTCTTTTTGGCCAACTTTATGGCAGGATAGTTGGTTTTTATTTTATTAATATTATGTGAATCCTTAGTCAAATTCCTGTTTTGTTGTAGGGATACTCGTAATTAGCTACATGAATTTTAAATCTTCTCAACAGGCAGTGTCTAAAACTCATCTTTTTTCAAACTTATACTTGTTCCCTGATTTGCCCAGGAACTTCTAAGAGAATATACAACTTTAAATAAACATTCCTGGTTAGCTCGTGGTTGGGCTTTAAACACCCTAGCATCATTTAAATCAAATCATTTCAGATGCTAGAACTGGATGAAATCACAACGAAGCTATGCTTGCAATTTTATTAAAATGATAGGTTGGTCAGGACAAAAATATTCAACTCTATTGAGTGCCAAGGTGGAGTACATTCAAAATAGCCTACCTACATAGATGGAGCCAGGCCATATCACGCTGCAAGGGCTCTGTACATATCATCACATCTGTCATTAACAATGTGACTTTTTTTTTTTTTTTGCATGTTGTTTCATGTATTTTAAATAGAAGGAAAACTGGGCTACATTTCAAAATTTAAATATGGTACATGAAAAGGCTTTGTTCACATTTAATTAAATTACTGTTTATGTGCCATATGTTTGATCAGACACTGCTTGTATCCCAGATGGAGGTAATGGGTAGAAATAAGGTATAAAGGTTTTTCTTTTTTTTCCCTCTTCTCAAAGTAGAAGGTACAAATTGAGATGATTTTCTAAGAAATGTCATCACAATGACAAACTCATATGGCCACTACTGTGAGACTAGCCCTTAAATGATCACTTTGTGGCTCATTAACTCTCAGAACTATAGAGATAACCACCCTGAAGATAGGTAGGACCCTTAGCTCCAGAAGACACTACTTAAATTATTTGCAAGACTCCTAGTGCAAATTTCCTCAGGGATACTGTTGCCCTGACTGACTTGCCAAAACTGTTTTCTTTAGGACTTTAGAATAGGTTTGTTTTAAAATTATTAATATAAAATAAAGAGATACTCACTGTTAATTTAAAAATGTACAGTTAGGTCATGGAAATGTAAATTCAATAATATCTCATGCAACTTGAACTGGAAACAAGCAGATACCTTTTATGAATTCCCTACATTCAGCAGAAGCAGAATTCACTTTGCTCATTCGCCAAGTAGATGTGTTTTCTGGAGACGAAGGAAGAGTCATTTTTACCATATGAAGGGAGCATGTGTTTTTCTTACTTTTGCTGATCTGCTGTTTTCGCCATATTTGCTGAGTTCAAGTCTCTCATCAGTTGGTGGGAATGTAGATTTAATGACATTTATTTTGGAAAACATGTTCTGCTGAAATTTTGTAGTGATGTAAGCCATTTAACTCTAAAATTGGCAGCTGAAACTAACGCTATGTCCACATAAACAACTACTCAAATGTCTCAGCCAAAACCATTTTGGGACACCCAAGGCCAGGATACCATTTCTGGGTCTGCACACTTTCCTGAAAATGAAAGTAGTGCAGTCAGGGGCTTACCTCCAGTCCAGGCAAAGGGGGCCTGAGGAAACTCTGATGTGTCCTCCTATTGTGGTATATCCCTGTGTTTAATAAAAGACTTGCTCTCCTTTTGTTTTTAAAGAGAGTAAGTGTAAATAGAAGAAATATGGGGATGAAATTCTTGCCCTCAGCAGTTGTCTTGGGGGAGAGGGTGTCATGTCCTTTGGAGAGGGGACAGGCCAAACGGTAGGAGAGGGAGGTAGGGAGGTAGGGAGGCCCCCTGTGAGACATGCAAACTAGGCTCAAATTAGAATGGTACTCCTTTTCTACTCTCCACAAAGGGTGAGGCTGGAGAGCTACATCTACCGTCTTGGTTTGCCGGATGAGAGGGTATCAGGAGAGGGGCAAGGACACTCTGAGACTATATGGCAGTAGCCATTTTTTTTTTTTTTTTTGAGTGTCTAACATAGGCTAGGTACTGTATCAGACCTTTTAGATAGATTTTCCTATTAAAATGTCACTAATCTCCTGTAGTACGTATTATTATAGGTGAATAATATGAATAGTATTTATATTACAATAAATATAATATGATATGATATAGAGAGTTTGACCAACTTGTCACAATCATACAATTAGCAAGTGATAGCACCAAGATTTGAACCATGGAGTCTAACCTCAATGATCATCTCTTTCCATATCATCATCCAGATAAAGTGAGGACACAATCGTGTGGAAGCAAGTCAGGGAGAGGTGGGAAGGAAGAGTCAATGAACAATGTTATACTGTAACTGAGTGACAAATATTGCTAATATTAACTAATCTTGCTAAATATAACTGATTAGGCTATATTTGTCTTAAATCGTTGATGTATGGTATAGTAATGAATGTACACAAATTATGAAATGGTATTATGATGCTTGACAATGACTGAAAATCCATTCTCCCCCAAAAGCCATTAACACACATTCATGGAGTCTTCTGCTAAATGCAACAGTTGCCCAGATTAACACTTTGGAGTCATCCTCAATAATGTCCTCTCCCTGACTTGCCACAGCTCACCTTGCCCCCCATCTTGCTTCTCTCCATTTTAGTGAAGAACCCCACCAACCATGCCAGGAGCCTGGAAGTCATCCTTGGTACCAGACTTTCCCTTACCCCCATGTTCAATCCTTTACTCTTTGTTGTCCATTTTCCCTCCTAAATATCTCTTGAATCTGTACACTTTTGGGCCATCTCCTCCATCATACCATGAATACCAGGACTTGTACAATAGCTTTGTACCTCTGAATACTAATCCATTCTCCACAGAGGAGGCAGGAAAAAGTTTAAGTGATACAAATCTGATCTCATCATTTTTCTGCTTGAAACCCTTCAGACATTGTTAGGATCAAGACAGAAATCCTTAACGTGGCCTGTGCGGCTCTGCATAGGCTGGCCTTTCTCTCTCTGTCTTCACCTCACATAACCCCCATCTTCCACTTTAACTCAGCCACCTTTGCCTTTCAGTTCCGGCCTCACAGTCTTTACAAATGCTTTTCATTCTGGCTGGAATGTTCTCCCCCAAACACTTCTCCTCTTCCCCGAGTCACCTTTAACTTATCCTTTAGATAGCTCAGCATTCCCCTCCCCCCAGCCAAGGTGCTGTCTGTCCACACATCCTCTCTTAGCACTCTCCTCTTCCTTTTTTTTTTTTTTTAATTTTAATTTTTTTGTGGTACGCGGGCCTCTCACTGTTGTGGCCTCTCCCATTGCGGAGCACAGGCTCCAGACGCACAGGCTCAGCAGCCATGGCTCACGGGCCCAGCCGCTCCGCGGCATGTGGGATCTTCCCGGACCGGGGCACGAACCCGTGTCCCCTGCATCGGCAGGCGGACTCTCAACCACCGCGCCACCAGGGAAGCCCTCCTCTTCCTTTTTAACACAGAGAGCAATGGTGACAAAGTACTTACTTATCTATTTACCCTGAGGGTCAACTCTCTGAGAGCAAAAGTCAAGCCTACCTTGTTCACTACACTATAAGCAGCACAAAGCACAGAGCCTTTACTGGATTAGGTACCTAATTAATCCCAAATGAGGAAATGAATGAATACTTCCTCTATCACCTTCAATTAAGGCAGAGAGTGGGTCATCTCAAAACTCTGACACTAGGTTCCTTGAGGGCAGTCACTATGCCTTTTTCTTGTTATCGTTAGTGGCTAGGATATACCTGGTAGATTCTCAACCGTGAGCTTGCTTACTGAATGTACAAACTACATGCATGCTCCTCCCTGCCTACTGGGAAGTAGCATATCCTTCCAGCATAAAAGACATAACTGATTCCTCTTCTAGGCAAATCAGGGAGCTCCATTATATACTTCTGAATTATCTGGATGCCTCTTTCCCCTTGTATTAGTCAGGATTCTCCAGAGAAACAGAACCAATATAAGATATATATATCTTATATTTATCTGTTTATTGTAAGGGATTGGCTCACATGATTACGGAGACTGAGAAGTCCCACAATCTGCCCTCTGCAAGCTGGAGACCCAGGGAAGCTGACGGTGTAGTTCAATGGGCTGAGCGCTGGAGAACAGATGGTATATTTTCCAGTCCCAGTCTGAACGCCTGAGAACCAGGAGCATGGAGGGCAGGAGAAGATCAACGCCCTGGGTTAAGCAGTCAGGCAAAGAGTGAATTCAACCTTCCTCCACCTTTTTGTTCTATTAAGGCTCTCAGTGGGTTGAATGACGCCCACTCTCACGGGAGAGGGCCATGTGCTTCACCCAGTTCACCAATTCAAAGTTCGTATCCAGAAACACCTAGAAATAAAGTTTAACCAGATATCTGGGCATCCTGTGGTTCTGTCAATTTGATACAAAGTTAACAGTCACATTTCTATAGCCAAATATACAGCTCACCCTATTGATTCTGAATATCTGAGTTTCACTAAACCTTTCAGAATTCTAGCAATTGAGATTCTTGTGTCCTGCAAATCTGGTAGATCATTTGTGAGGTTACAGTTGTTAAAAATTTCATGGAGACAATTCAGTGACTCCAATAAATACTACCCATAAATTCTCAATGACATACTTCACATGTGCTACTTAAAATTACTCCAGAGATGCTTATAGTGTTATATAAAGCCACAAAAGAACTGTAAGAAGATAGAATCAGAAGGTTTGTGCAATGTTCTAACATAATCCAATGACTTAAAAAACCTGTTCTTTACGGTTAAAGTGGAGAAGCTATTTCAATTTCTTTTTACCTGGCTATTTAACTAACTAACTAACTAACTAACTGACTGACTGACTAACTTCCTTCCTTCCTCTCTCCCCCTCCCTCTCTCCCTTCCTTTCTTCCTTCTCGCTTTTAAAGTGAAAGCTGTGCTCAGTTTAGTTAGGCATACATTTTAATTCTTCAATATCACATAACAATGTCATTATATGGCAGAGATACTGAAAACACTTAGTGATTAGCATCATCCATGGAAGTACTACAGTTGAAAATGCTCCATAATAAAAGAAAAATTATGCTAAGAAGTGTGTGATTGGTATGAAAAGAGAGAATTATGTCTTAAAGTCATGTGCCTTTTCCATAATTATTTGCCAAATAGTTGGTATTTAGAAGTTAAAGTATGATATTAAATTCCTGTAGTATGCTCTGTCAGTCCAAAGTTAGTATGTTCCTATAGTTAGAGCAATGGCCTAGAAAACAAGCTTGACTGAGCCACTTTGCTAAGCCCCCTTAATCTTCTGTACCTTAGTTTGCTTTTGTATGTGCTACTGATAAAGACTCTTTGTGTACATTTCAAGGGCTGGTTACGTCCATCATAAATGTCCATCATTTAGTCTAACACGATGAGAATTTAAAAGAGATGGAGCAATATAAATAAATGTGAACATCTCCCCCTAGCACTACACATGTGATATTATTACTATTATTTTAAGTTCAAGTGGGAAAAAAGAAAATAGACACTTCAACTTTATCAAATCTGTTAAAGTGAAAGAAATAAAGGAAGAAAACAAAGTAGGAAAGAGAGAGATTACTCTGGTGGAGTCAATAAGATGATTTGAAAGCATTGGCTAAATTATAAATGTCATAGAACCAGTCTTGAAATAAAAAGCAAAAAGCTAGCTTATACTGTTGATGGGAATGCAAACTGGTACAGCCACTATGGAGAACAGTATGGAGGTTCCTTAAAAGACTGAAAATAGTGTTACCATATGATCCAGCAATTCCACACCTGGGCCTATATCCAGAGAAAACCATGAACCCCAATGTTCATAGCAGTGCTATTTACAATAGCCAGGACATGGAAGCAACCTAAATGTCCAACAACAGAGTAATGGATAAAGAAGATGTGGTACATATATACAATGGAATATTACTCAGCCATAAAAAGAACAAACTAATGCCATTTGCAGCAACATGGATAGACCTAGAGATTCTCATACTGAATGAAGTAAGTCAGACAAAGACAAATATCATATGATATCACTTATATGTGGAACCTAAAAAGAGGCTACAAATGAACTTGTCTACAAAACAGATATAGAGTTACAGATGTAAAAAATAAACTTAGGGTTACTGGGGGGTAAGGGGGGGGAGGGGTAAACTGGAAGACTGGGATTGACACATACATACTACTATATATAGAATAGATAACTAATGAGGACCTACTGTATAGCACAGGGAACTCTACTCAATACTCTTTAACGGCCTGTAGGGGAGAAGAAGCTAAAAAAGAGTGGATATATGTATATGTATAACTGATTCACTTTGCTGTACACCCGAAACTAACACAACATTGTAAATCTGTTATATCCCAATAAAATTTTTAAAAAGCTAGCTTAACAGAATTATACCTATTGAATAACAGTCTTCCAGTTTTTATGCCTGAATGACAGAGTACTGTTTGAGATATACATAAGCTGCCATTGACAATAACCATTCATACAGTTTGAAATCTGAGTGGCATATAGTAGAGTTAAATAAACAACAGAATTTTCATTTTTTACATTATATCTTTTTATATTTCAAACAATTCATACGTTTTATGTTTAATTTAATCAGGAATTATATTTCTTCATTCCACCTTCTAGTTCAAGTATTAATTATATAATAAATTATAGAGATTCTGAGGTTAAAAGGCTAGAGGTGGACTTTACAGGTTCTATACATTATAATTTTCATTTGTAAAACTGGGGACGCTAGTTGACCTGACATAAATAGGTATCATGTTAAAGCAAGTTTCATTTTGCTCCTTCACCTCTTCCAACTTTGATTTCCCCTTTGATCTTCCATATTTCAGAGAGAAAGAGCAATATAAATATGGGTTGGTTTCCTACTTGGAGAATAAGAAAGGTTGATTATATATCAAAGTGTCCAAACAGGATCTTGGAAATCATCAAATATTCATGGAGGTTTGAGAGGGGAGTGGGTCTCAATTCCAACACCCATTTTTGAGATGCAAGCCTTGAGAATCAGGGAAGTTTCACTACTTGTTAAAACTCATACGTCTAAGTACGTGGGGATCGAGTATAATATGGTGACTGCAAAGTGATGGAAGCTCTGAGGCAGTGATTTATTGCCAGTTGGTACCAACTGCAGCTTTGTGATATCACTCAAATTGTGGTTTTAAATGGTTGCTACACTGTTAACTTTCTACGTGTATCTTGTATCCCTAGAAAAAACTCAAGCTCTTTGATTTCCTTATAGTCCCTGGAGGTTCTAATAGTGCAAAACACACACTCAATATAAATTAAATGAATCCGTTTAGCAAGTTCTATTCCTGCCATTAGATCTCTTGAGATTTAAAATTTTGACTTTTTCTGACTTGAAAGATAAATGGAAATCTTAGTCGTTGCCTTAACCAGACTTTGCATATTTGCTGCTGCTATAAACTCTGGGCACATTTCATGGGCTGGTTACACCCAGCATTCTACTGTTTATTCTTTTCTAGCACAATGACAATTCAAGAGAGGTGATGCAGTATAAATAAACATTTGTAAATTCTATCTGGGCTCAGAGATTAAGACATTTTTTTCCCCCTGAGTCAAATTTAAGCACAACTACTTTGTTGCCATTCTTATGATCAGTATCAGGAAAAGCATCTGAGGACCATTAAACAAGATATCCCTCATGGTGCATTCTCTTGGCTCAAACACTTGCCTGGTTCTGTGCATTAATGTTCCAGAGGCAGACCCTCTTCAGGGCAGATGCAGGCTCTGGCTCCCATGTATTGCTTCCCTTAACGGCTCTTCTCTGATCTATAGCTGTGGTTTTCTTCTGCCATTATTTTCCTCACTCTGACCAAATGACAACCACTCTTTTGGATTCCTCCACATTCTCAGCTAGCATATCCAAATTCTGCTGCTTCAACACCGCTGAGTGATCTGCCATGTCTAGAACTGCATGCAGGTTAATGTCATTTTACATTTTGAGTCTGAGAAATTTCAGAGTCCCTGATCCCTACTGCAAACAGGTCCATGACTATTTCTTTGTGGCTTGCTCTAAAATTACATTTCACAGCCAGTGCATGATCACCATTAAGAAAAGATTCCATTATCTCTTTCCAGCCTGGCTACACTGAAGAAATCTGGCCTCTGAAAACATTTGGTGATCAAGGTTCTTCAGATTTCCCTAGTAGAACTTTATGTCACAATCATAAGTTTCCTTTTCTTTCCTAAAGGTGAAGGAATTTAAATTTATGTTCGGCTTGTTAATACTAATTACATGAGAGCCTGATCTTTCAGAGTTCTTTGCAGTTGTTCTAAATAAAAGTGTTGCCTCTATCTGGACATCAATGATCACAGGAAAAATACACATGGCGAGGGCATGCAAGGGCATCTGTAGCCCACGGAAAGAATGTGCACAAGGCATGGGTTCTTTCCCTGTGCTCTCACAGCAAGATGTTCTCTGTCCTTTAACTCTCCTTTCTCCCTCTCCTTTTCTTCCCTCCTTTATTTTTGTTTCTGTTTTCTTGCTCTTTTCGCAAGTCTAGGTATGGATATCTGCCTGTGATGGAGGAGGGCTTTTTTCACTACTGATTTGGTGTTACCAAAACGTTTAGGCTTCCTCAAGAATCAGAAAATGTGTCTGAACAGAGCAGATAACATTCTTTCCTTGAGTAATGACAAGTGAACTGACCCTGAGTTTAAAAGTTAATGGTATATGTGACAACCAACTTTAAGTAGGCAAAGAAAATGGTTTTCATAAGACAGACAGGGTTTTTTTTTTTTTTTTCTCTTTTTTTCCCAGTTAACAAGCCATTCTGTTGAAAAGAGCTAAAACTTATAATAACTCTGGTAGTTCACTGAGCGTGGGCTAAAGACATTTTACCAAGACCTTTTATTCTTTCCTGCAAAAATACCCTATCTTATGAACTTAAAATTCAAGTCAAAGCTCTTATTTGTTCTCATTTTTAGTGTGACTTTCCACTTATGTTACATGTCCACATGTATAAAATAATGACATTTTAAAAGACTGCAGATAGAACCCAAGTCTAAAAGTAATTACAGAAATAAATGTGGTGGGAATTTAAGCCTCCCTGTTAACCAAAATACCCTTTATAAATCTTGTCAATTTGTGTCTGTGTGTATGTACTAGCTCCAGGTGTCAATCTCTTATAAAGGTGCTTGCCTCTGGCTTTTACATCAGAAGATCCTAAATCATTCACATCCAAAGCCTTATTTTACTTCAACTGTCTTCTGAAAAAGAAGTTTTATAACAACTTTTGTAATTCTGCTTTTAGTAAAATATCTCCAATGATATTTTAAAAAATATACATATTAGCCTTCATGTAATTAAATGAATTAATTATATTCAGAAAATGACTATACCACCCAAAGCAATCTACAGATCCAATGCAATTCCTATCAAATTACCAATGGCATTTTTTATGGAACTAGAACAAAAAAATCTTAAAATTTGTATGGAGACACAAAAGACCCCGAATAGCCAAAGCAGTGTTGAGGGAAAAAAACGGAGCTGGAAGAATCAGACTCCCTGACTTCAGACTATACTGCAAAGCTACAGTAATCAAGACAATATGGTACTGGCACAAAAACAGAAATACACATCAATGGAACAAGATAGAAAGCCCAGAGATAAACCCACACACCTATGGTCAACTAATCTATGACAAAGGAGGCAAAGATATACAACGGAGAAAAGAAAAGTGGTGCTGGGAAAACTGGACAGCTACATGTAAAAGAATGAAATTAGAACACTCCCTAACACCATACACAAAAATAAACTCAAAATGGATTAGAGACCTAAATGTAAGACTGGACACTATAAAACTCTTAGAGGAAAACATAGGCAGAACACTCTTTGACATAAATCACAGCAATATCTTTTTTGATCCACCTCCTAGAGTAATGGAAATAAAAACAAAAATAAACAAATGGGACCTAATGAAACTTCAAAGCTTTTGCACAGCAAAGGAAACCATAAACAAACAAGATGAAAAGACAACCCTCAGAATGGGAGAAAATATTTGCAAACAAATCAATGGACAAAGGATTAATCTCCAAAATATATAAACAGCTCATGCAGCTCAATATTAAAAAAAACAAACAACCCAGTCAAAAAATGGCAGAAGACCTTAATAGACATTTCTCCAAAGAAGACATACAGATGGCCAATAAGCACACGAAAAGCTGCTCAACACCACTAATTACTAGAGAAATGCAAATCAGAACTAAAATGAGGTGTCGCCTCACGCCAGTTAGAATGGGCATCATCAGAAAATCTACAAACAACAGATGCTGGAGAGGGTGTGGAGAAAGGGAACCCTCTTGCACTGTTGGTGGGAATGTAAATTGATACAGCCACTATGGAGAACAGTATGGAGGTTCCTTAAGAAACTAAGAATAGAACTACCATATGACCCAGCAATCCTACTACTGGGCATATACCTAGAGAAAACCATAATTCAAAAAGACATATGACCCCAATGTTCACTGCAGCACTATTTACAATAGCTGGGTCACGGGAACAACCTAAATGCCCATCAACAGACGAATGGATAAAGAAGTTGTGGTACATATATACAATGGAATATTACTCAGCCATAAAAAGGAACAAAATCGGGTCATTTGTAGAGACATGGATGGATCTAGAGGCTGTCATACAGAGTGAAGTAAGTCAGAAAGAGAAAAACAAATATCGTATATTAATGCATATATGTGGAACCTAGAAAAATGGTACAGATGAACTAGTTTGCAGGGCAGAAACTGAGACACAGATGTAGAGAACAAACGTATGGACACCAAGGGGGGAAAGCGGTGGGGGGTGGGAGTGGTGGTGTGATGAATTGGGAGATTGGCATTGACATGTATACACTGATGTGTATAAAATGGGTGACTAATAAGAACCTGCTATATAAAAAAATAAAATTCAAAAAAAACATATTAGCCTTCATGTAATTAAATGAATTAATTATGTTCAGAAAATTGAGTTACAGAGATACCCACATATTCCATAAGGCATACTCATACAACTCTTTTATGAAATAACTGGTTTTATTACATGGAGTAAAAATGTTGTATTTGGCAGATACAAGTGCTATGATACATATATATCTCCGTAGCTACAGATAAAATTTTTGACATTTTCTCCAATGCTTGCCCACATTTTAGGATTAGAAAATCTATCATGAGAGATCAGTAACACCATCTGGTATATAAAGTTTGCTATCAGTACCCTATTTCAACCAGAAAAAATCATCCACTATTATTGACTCACCACAATTATTTAGAAAAGGTCTTTTATCAAAAGATTAAATGCATTTTTTTTTTTTACTGTAAGTACTCAGTATACTGTGTAGTAAATTCTCAATTTGTGTCAGCTTTTATTATTTTTATTCAAATTAGTAGGTCTCTCTTGACAGTAAATGATAGAAAACAAATCAAACTAGCTTAAGGATAATAAGGCTTTTATTGGCTTTTGAAAGGTCGAGGGCACTGGCTTCAGGCACAATTTAATTCAGGTGGTCAGTGGTGTTAGGAATCTGTCTTCTTGCATCTCTCCACTTCTCTTTTCTGTAGGTTGACATGTCTCTGAGGCAGGCTATCTCTGCTAAGATGTCTGCTGGCCTTTGCAGATGAATATCCAGTTATCTTCAAGAACAGCAGATAGAGGGTTTCTTTAATCCTGTAGTTATGACAAAGGCTTCAAGTTGAGTCTCACTGGTTCCACTTGGCCTGACTTAAGCCACTTAATCATCCGTGAGCAATCACAACTGACCGGTGGATCCAGAATTCTAGTTACCCAGGACTGGGCCACATTTCTTAGCAGCATAGAACCATAAGGAAAGAAAGCATGGGAATCAGAATGGTGATTGCATTCCAGCCTGGCAAAAAGAAAGCAACAGATGTCCACTGCCTTACTTCATTCACCCACCAAACATTTCCAGAGTTTCTGCTGCATACCCTGTGCTGACTTGTGTATCTGAGCAGCAGAGTGCTGTGTAACTGGGAGTAGGGCAATGGGCATAGGAGAAAGGAAGAAATTCAAAAGTAAATGACCTAATCCCTCCCCTCAAAGGAGAGATGCCTGTAGGCTCTAAAGACAATAAGAAACAAGGACCCTGTGATGAACTTGTTGACCTAGGTGGTATACATGCAGAGCAGGAGAAAACACTGTGATTGGAGAACTGAGAGAAAACATTTAGGGGGTGGTGTTGAATGATGGACCAAACGTGGATGGGTCAAAGGAAAGGGGGATCTTCTAAAAGGCTGGTGGAATGTTGGTAAAGGCTCAGAGCTTTGGTGCATGGAGTGTGTTGGTGAGACAGGAGGGACCAGGTCTAGAAGGAGAGAGGAGTAGTGCTTGGGAGGAAAGGCAGGCTGTGGTGGATGGGAGAGGGAGGCACTTGGAGGGTGTCTGAATGCTAGGTGGAGCAGTCTAGCACGAACCAATAAAGGCAGAGCTGTGATAGGAGGATGCAAGCTCCTCTTTTGAAAGATGAATCTAGTAACAGGCTATAGGAGGTCCTGGAAAGAAAGATGATGGCAGGCATCCAAAGTTGTGTTTCTGGTACTGCAGAAATTGTGGAGTAAAGTGACAAGGTCTAAGAAGGACGTGAGGCTGTGAGGAGGATAGGAAACGATGCTGAGAGGAATTTCAAAGGGATGATCAATGGGACTTTGAGGAGCTTGTGGAAATTGGGGAGAAAGGAGACGAAGACTCTAAATTATCAAGCCCAGGGCCTTTTCAGAAAATGGAAGAATCATTAAGATGTAGTGATAGGAACCATCATTTCATAGTATTATGGTGCTTTTTTCAGTGGCATTCTCACTTTCTACCATATACTGCAGCTATTTATATGCATGCCTATCTTCAGGAAAGATGTCTAATTTATCTTTGTCTCTTCAACAGGATGAAGTTTGGTGTTCTGCATATGGATGAGTCAATGCACATTTGTTAAATGAATTTTACAGAGGAGAAACTGATTTCTAGGGAGGTTAAACATTTGCTCACCAGGCAAGTCAGTGATAAAATGGCAACCAGGCTCATCTTCTTCTCAATCTCGGATACTTTATTCTTTCTAGTCCTTTAGTGCTACAGTTGTTCTTTTTAGGGGGCAGATGAACCTCTCTAACACAAACTGCCTGGCAAAAAATTGAAGTAGAGATCTGTGTCCTGTCCAGATTACTTCATACCCAAGATTTCTCTCAAAGTCAGAGCATCAGAAACAAGTCTCCCTCTGACCTCTTAAAACCTTCAGTGTTTTTCCATTTAGTTCTATAAATTTAAAATTTTGAGACCATGGAACTCTTCTGAGGTCCAAGATCCTGATAGATTTTGTTTTACATCCAAAGTGCAACACTGGAATAATGCTACAAGAGATTGCAAAGAAGTAAATGATTAAATTTTCTGTAGTGTTTTTCAAAATGTGGTCCCCAGACCAGCAGCATCAGCATCACTTGGGAACTTAAAGATGCATATTCCTGGCATCCCAGACCTACTGAATCGGAAACTTGGAGATGGGGCTCAGCAATCAGGGTCTTAACAAGCCCTTCAGGTAATTTTGATGCATTGAAGTTTGGGAACCACTGGTCTTTGGCAATATTCCTCAATGACCTTTGAATCTTTAAAGGACTTAAAATTTGACCTTGCATCAGAATCACCTGGAGGGCTTATTCAGACACTGATTGCTGGGTCCATTTTTAGGAAACCTCATGAAACTCATATTCCCTGCTTAAACGTCCTTGAAACTGGGTTTTGAAAGAGCTGTAAAATTGTTGTGGAATCCATATATATGTATGTAGGACACAAAGGCTCCATTTAATAAAATGTGCCTTCCTGTGAAATACCAAAGCTGTTAGGGAAGGCCCAGAAAAATTAAGCAGAGAAGGCACACCAAGGAAGACTCACTCCTTCCCTGTGAGCACTGATTTGTGGTAAATTGCAAAATTAAGGCTAAAGCAATACTAAGCAAACCAGGGCTAAAAACTCCCATCTGAATTTCAGGTTTAGTTTAGTAAGATGCTGCAGGAGCACAAAGCAGTCATCTGTTTCTGCACACCAATCTGTGTGTAGCACAAGATCACATCGGTGAGCAAACATTGCCTCTCCTTATCAGGAGAGACTAATTGGAAGCTACAATTAACTGGGTAGTAAATGCCAGGAATTCTGAATCACAGTCACAGAATAGCCTTCATCTGGCACTCTAATGTAAGTGGGGCAGTGATGGCCACTGAACAAAAGAAATGGGATTCTTTGCCTGGAAGAATGTAAAGGGGTGCATCTGGCAGACTTTTAAGATTTGTTGTTTTCCTTGACACACACCCCACACTCAAATTCAGGATTGCTTAGTTGGGAGATGGAGAAAGAAAAGTTGGCAATGTACGAATGGCCGATATACTAGATGGCGGTGAACAAACCCCTGGGTTCGGTTTTACTTCTTTCTTCTCTTAGGTATCATTAAGATTCAGGCTTGGAGTATGATTAGTACATCTCCAGGGTAATTTGAATTTTCTAGAACGATTTCATTATCCAAAGTCCTCTCCTGACCTCCAGTCCTAAGCCACCTTGAAAAGGTTTACTTCTCCGTGGGAAGGCATTGACTCTTCAGGATTTCCAGGAACATTCTCACACATGACTTTTTTTTACATCATTAGAATGCTATTTCTTTGTGTATTCATTTATTCATTCATTTGCTCACTCATGTATTCAGTAAACATTTATGAAGCATGCATTCCATTTCTGGCATCTTTCTGGGCCAGTGAGGAATGGTTTCTGCCTCCAGGGGCACCTCATCCTCATGTGGTGGTGAGTGTTGATATCTCTGTCTTTTTATTTAGATTCTTTTTGTTTCCAATCACTACTTTCTCTATTGTGTATTCCTGGTCAAAAGTGACAATATTTTTAAAAAATTGGTACAACAAGTGCCTGAAGACATGAAATTTTGCCTTCTAAAGTTGGAGAGAGTCTCGAGCTCTAGCTGGCAGCCAAGCATACGAGCTCTGCGATCGGCGGCCACCATCGATGTTGCTTCGCTTCCTCTGGGCTCATCTGCGCCACTCGCTCGCCACACACTCTGCCGTCATAAGCCGCCACCATGGTAAAACTTGCAAAGGCTGGTAAAAATCAAGGTGACCCCAAGAAAATGGCTCCTCCCCCAAAGGAGGTAGAAGAAGATAGTGAAGATGAGGAAATGTCAGAAGATGAAGAGGATGGTATAGGTGGAGAAGAGGTTGTTATCCCTCAGAAAAAAGGCAGAAAGGCTACCGCAACTCCAGCAAAGAAGATGATGGTTTCCCCAACAAAAAAGGTTACAGTTGGCACACCGGCAAAGAAAGCAGTTGTCACCCCTGGCAAAAAGGCAGCCGCTACACCAGCCAGGAAGACAGTTACACCTGCCAAAGCAGTAGCAGCACCTGGCAAAAAGGGAGCCACACCAGGCAAAGCATTGGTAGCAACCCCTGGTAAGAAGGGAACAGCCACTCCAGCCAAGGGAGCAAAGAATGGCAAGAATGTCAAGAAGGAAGACAGTGATGAGGAAGATGAAGACGACAGTGAAGAGGAGGATGAGGATGAATTCGAGCCAGCAGTGATGAAAGCCGCTGCTGCTCCTGCCTCAGATGATGAGGATGACGAGGATGAAGATGAGGATGGAGATGATGATGAAGACGATGATGAGGATGATGAGGATGAAGATGATGATGAGGATGAAGATGAGGATGATGAGGATGAAGATGAGGATGAAGACAATGATGATGAAGATGATGACGAGGATGAAGATGAGGATGACGAGGATGAAGATGATGAAGACGATGATGAGGATGACGAAGATCACTCTGAAGAAGAAGCTATGGAGACTGCATCAGCCAAAGGAAAGAAAGCTCCGGCAAAAGCTGCTCTTGTGAAGGCAAAGAGCACTGCTGAAGATGAAGATGAAGATGAAGAGGATGACAATGAGGATGAAGTCGAGGAGGAGGAAGAGGAAGAGGAGGAGGAAGAGGAGAAAGAACTTGTCAAAGAAGTACCTGGAAAACGAAAGAAGGAAATGGCCAAACAAGAAGCAGCTCCTGAAGCCAAGAAACAGAAAGTGGAAGCCAGAGAACCAACTACATCTTTCACTCTCTTTGTTGGAAACCTGAACTTCAATAAATCTACTCCTGAATTGAAAATGGGTATCAGTGACATTTTTCCTAAAAATGGTCTTGCAGTTGTTGATGTCAGAATTGGTGTGTCTAGGAAGTTTGGCTATGTGGATTTTGAATCTGCTGAAGACCTGGAAAAAGCCTTGGAACTCACTGGTTTAAAAGTCTTTGGCAATGAAATTAAACTAGAAAAACCAAAGGAAAAAGACAGTAAGAAAGATTGAGATGCGAGAACACTTTTGGCTAAAAATCTGTCTTATAAAGTTACTTAGGAAGAATTAAAAGAAGTGTTTGAAGATGCTGTGGATATCAGATTAGTCAGCAGGGATGGAAAGAATAAAGGGATTGCTTACTTTAAGACAGAAGCTGATGCAGAGAAAACCTTGGAAGAAAAGCAGGGAACAGAGATAGATGGGTGATCCATTTCCCTGTACTATACCAAAGAGAAAGGTCAAAGTCAAGACTATAGAGGTGGAAAGAATAGCACTTGGAGCGATGACTCAAAAACCCTGGTTTTAAGCAACCTCTCCTGTAGTGCAACGGAAGAAACTCTTCAGGAAGTATTTGAGAAGGCAACATTTATCAAAGTGCCCCAGAACCAAAATGGCAAATCTAAAGGGTATGCATTTATAGAATGTGCTTCATTTGAAGATGCTAAAGAAGCTTTAAATTCATGTAATAAAAGGGAAATTGAGGGCAGAGCCATCAGGCTGGAGTTGCAAGGACCCAGGGGATCACCTAATGCAAGAAGCCAGCCATCCAAAACTCTGTTTGTCAAAGGTCTATCTGAGGATACTACAGAAGAGACATTAAAGGAGTCGTTTGATGGCTCTATTCGTGCAAGGGTAGTCACTGACCGGGAGACTGGATCCTCCAAGGGGTTTGGTTTTGTAGACTTCAACAGTGAGGAAGATGCCAAAGCTGCCAAGGAGGCCATGGAAGATGGTGAAATTGATGGAAACATAGTTACTTTGGACTGGGCCACGCCTAAGTGTGAAGGTGGCTTCGGTGGCCGAGGTGGATTTGGTGGCAGAGGCCGGTGAGGCTTTGGAGGGTGAGGAGGCTTCCGAGGAGGCAGAGGAGGAGGAGACCACAAGCCACAAGGAAAGAAGACGAAGTTTGAATAGTTTCTTCTACCCCTGTCTTTCCCTCTTCCATTTGAAAGAAAGGACTCTGAGGTTTTTCCTCTGTTACCTGCTCAATGACGGAGCCTTCTGAGGACATTCCAAGACAGTATACAGCCCTGTGGTCTACTTGGAAATCCATATAGATAACATTTCAAGGGAGGTAACCCTGATGGTGTTGACTGGATATTCCTATAAACTTTTTAAAGAGATGAGTGACAGAGCTAACCCTTATCTGTAAGTTTTGAATTTATATTGTTTCCTCCCATGTACAAAACCATTTTATTCCTACGGAGTTTTTCGGTTTTGGTTTTTTGTTTTTGTTTTTTTGCATTGGGGGGTTGCAAAGGAAAGCAGAATGTTTTATCATGATTTTTGCTTTAGCAACTTTGGGACAAATTAAAAGTCCTAAACTCTGGTGACAGACTTGTTAAAAAATAAAATAAAATAAAGTTGGAGAGAATAATTTGAAAGTTTCTATTGATTTTTTGTTTCTAAAGATGAAAACATTAATTTCCATTAATAGTAGGTTTTCTGTTGTTTTAGCAAAAATACCACCATCTGATTTCTCACTCATTGATTTAAAAAATATATATTGAATGACTATTATACGTCAAGAACTGTTCTGGATCTTTGGGATGCATTAGTGAATAAGAAAGGCAAGACCCCTGTCCCAGTGGAGATCACATTCTCAATGGGGGAGAGAGAGACAATGCTATAATAAATAAGTAAATTATGTGGTATGTTAGAAGATGTTATTTGCCAAGGGAAGAAGGATATTTATATGGGGGATGGGATGGGGAGCTATAGGGCATGTTGTAGACATGAATAAATAGCATATATTCCCCCACTGTTCTTGAACAAAACCTTTGAAATTACCATCACTCTGAAAGCAGAGATGAACCCTGAAGTGTCATTTTTAGTATTGCAAAGTGGGTGTATTTTCAGATTTAGAGACCATTTTCTTTTAAACTATGTATTTAAACTGGACTCACCCTAAAAATGATTGGTTATTTCTGGGAGATGTGTGTGAATCCTTGGCACTCAAGCAGGGAATATGAGTTCTTTACCTCATCCGAAGGAGAGACTGTGGGAAGGGTCCTGGATTGGCTTGGTAGAGCCCTGCTTGGACAGGATATCTCATCTGGTGTGATTCAGCATAGGAGATCCCAGAGCCTGAGAATGTGGGACTGTAGAAGACCTCTTGATGGAAATAGAGATTTGAGTTTCCTCTGAAAAGATTGTAAATGTTCACGTTGGTCAGGAAATGGGAAGGCCTCTTAAGGGGAGGTAGAAAGGCCACTTTTCTTTCAGGGGAGCATGTACTTAGGGGACTGCATTTTGAAGTTAAGGGACACCTTGTCTTACATGATGGTGATGTCTGGGCACAAATCTAAGTAATAGTAGAATTCTTCTTTAACATGATAATCTATTTCTAATCAAGAGCCAACGTAATACTGAAACTCTTGTGGCTTCTCTTTCAGGTGGAGTACAACCAGGCTGGTGATGATCACTACTCATTGTTATAGTCTGAAAGTTCTGACCTACACAATAAGACATGAAATAAAAATAAATGGTGTAACTACCACAAAAGAGGACTGTTACCTAGAAATGTCAAAATAATTAGCTGAAAGAACTTCATAATTTGTAAGACTTGGCAAAGTGCCTGAATACAAGGTGCATATTCAAATATCTAGAGAGCTCCATTACACAGATATTATGTAGTTAGAAAATACAGTAATGAAAAAGAAGTTCCATTCATAATAAAAATTAAAAATGATAAATCTTCCCAGAATCACCTTTCTAAGAAATATGAGAAACTTTTATTGAGAAAGGGACAAAACTGCTCTAAGAAATATAAAAGAATCATATGGGAAGCTAAACCCTAGCTCAGGATTGGAGTGAGCAGTGCTGTTAAATGATGTAAATATTTCAGCTCAACTTACATTAATGCATAGGCTTAATGCAACTACATTTGGAAGACTGCAGTATAAGACATGTTCCTTCCGTGGTGCCCAGAGCAGTGCAGGTGCAGAGTAAGAGCTGAATTCAGTGCAAATGAATTACGTTTCTAGGAGGAAGGAAATAAACGAGGAAGTAGATGCATCTTGTATATTTCTACAGCTGTGCCTCTGCTCCCATTTTCCCTCAACCTGGAATGCCATCCCTCAGCCTCCTTAGCCATCTCAAACTTATAGTCCACTAAAGGCCCAACACGTCATTTCTGAACTTACAAATTCCAGAGCACTTTGGAAATTTTTGGTTCAATGGTACTGAACTAAATGATACTGTGGGTATCATTCATCTAATATCTGTCACAGCTGGTTATCCTGTCTTACAGTACTTATCATATTATTAGTAAAAGCAAAATGTAATGTATAAGAAGGATTAAAACATGTGCAAGGAAGATATAACCAACGACAGGATAGTGCTTAAGAATGAGGAGGGAGAAGAAAGATTTGAAGTAACTGTGGGAAATGTTACTGTCTCTAAGTCAGGCTGTCTGTACATGGATAGATGTAAATACTCAGTGTATAGTTGTTGGTTATTAAACTAGAATTGGCAAGATTGGTACTATGTATTTTCATTTGTAGGTGGATAATCACAAGCTTTTAATGTGAAAAACTTCCTTAAAATGTGGCCGAAGCAAAACAGATCCAATCATCAAATAGTTTAAATAGTCTATTGAAAATAAAGTCTGGAACAAAATGTGTGTTAAAAAGAGCTCCTAGACAATAGATTAATCCCTTTCAAATGTCGATTAATATTGAGGGGACAAAGAATAAACATCATTCAAAATTTTCTGGAAAATCAAACTTTGATACGTAAAGTATATTATAGGGGTCAAATAATTTTGTTTTTAGGAGATTATTATTCTCTATTTTTCTCTTCATTTTTGTTGCTCAAGACAAAAAATTGAAGGCAGTATGACACTCAAGCTTCATGATTTTAGAATGACAAGACATGAGCATCCACCTCGGAAGATAATAGAAAGCTTCAGTTTATTCAGAGGCCAATGGTAATGATTGAGGAAGGAGTAAAGCCACTAAAGAGAAAAGAGACTATTTATTACTACAAAATGGAATCCCCAAGTTTATGTATCTTCCCTTCAAAGCATCAGGAGCTGACATTTACTGAGCACTTTTTGTGCACCAGAAACTGACAGCACAGGGTTAGGGTCCTTCCTCCTATTATCACATATATATTTCATAACTACTCTGTGAGGTATTCCAATCCGCATTTTATGGAAAAGGACACTGGGACTTAAAGGAGTAGAGTATATATATTCTTAACTTAGAGACACTCACCAGATTTTAGAAATGTATTTATAAGGTTTTTTTGTTTTGTTTTGTCTTTTTTGTTTGTTTTTACTGAAAGCAAGTACATCTTTAACCATGTAGATTTATTACCTGTTTCATAGTGAACATAAGAGTTTCAGAGTGGTAGCTTTCTTTGATTCCATAAGAATTCCATGCCAATCCCACACTAGTTGCATTCCATAAAATGATAGCAGCAAGTCAGAAGGAAAAGGGGCTGTAATATTCAATTGTCTGTAACCAGTGTGTTAGAAATCATTGTCTTTCATCCAGACGGTACAGTTGCATTTTTAGAATGACATCTATTACCACATTAGAGGCAAACCATAACAGTCCCTTATAGAATGTCTGTCTCAATTGTGGTTATTTAATGTCATTATACCAAATTTCAAAGTGTTCTTATGGTAAACAGACATAGTGAAATACTAGATGAATAAGAGCTCATTTTCAAGTTCTAAAAAGTCAACGCTTCATTTTCTATCTCTTTTCTTAAATTTATTTTTTATTTTTAAAAGTTTCCAGGGCCCTGGTCTTATAAATTGCAGAGTTTCCTCTCTAAAGGAAAGGCTTTCTTAAATTCTATTATTTATGTAGGTAAAAGTCAATCAGCTCCAGAACAAATTCTCCAGTTTTTTGACATAGCTCTGAAATGGCTAAGTTGTCATGCATATATATTTTTAATCAACTTATTGTAAAGAGGAAAAAAAAAAGATATGACTTTTCACACACATGTAAAGGCATGCTTATATTCCTCAGGTTAAAACCCTGTGTTAAGTTCTGGCTCAGGGCAAATTTAAACAGCTGAGTTATAAACCCAGAATAAAGAGGTCAGACTGGGGATGCTGACAGCTTCTTAACTGCAGTCATACCAGCAGGCATAACTTTCAAAATGCAGCAACTACAGGAGACAGGGACGTGTATCTTGGACCGAGTCCTAAGCAGTTAGAGAGAGCTGGGGATTATTTTATTCCAAACTGTGGTTACATTTGCGGTTTCCAACTATTTGTTAGCTCCTTTTCTATAGGCATAGGACACAGTTATAATGATATGCAAACAAAATGAAAAGTAATTAGCAATATCTTTCATTGTTCTAATTTAACAATATTAAAACAACACAGTATTCCTTTGGAAGAAAGTGGTAGAAGACAAATGCTCTTAAACAGAAATTAAGTACCAATATGCTGGTATATTATTATCTACACAACTTGGCTAGATTACTTTCTGTATCCTGCCACTGGGAAGCCATGTACACAATGAGATAAAGAAATCGAGAAAGATGTCTGACGCTCCAGAACTGCTTTGACAGTTTTAAGAGCTGAAGGCAGAAGAAGTTCAAGTATATGAAGCCTTTTACACAGCAGGCAATTCAACATTTGTTGCTCAGAATTCAAAGAAGGTGAACAAATCAAAATACCGAGGTACTTCCTTGGAAGAGACATTCAGAAAAAGACAAAACTAATTTTAAATAATGGCAAATACTGAATCCAGTTTTGGTGTCAAAAACATGTCACTAACTTCAGCAAAAGAAAATAAAAAGGATGCACAAAGTAAGTGTAACAAGATCTTGAATAACTGTTACATCTGGATCCTGGAAACATCTGGGTTTATTGTACTATAATTTCTATTTTTGTGTTTTGAAAGTTTTAATGATAAAAATTTTAAAAAGTTATCACTGCAAGAATGCTTGTTTGAAGGTCTCTTCACTTCATATGTGTTTGGGCACTTGTATTTATGCCTAGTTGAAGCAGAGCTATAACTACCTTCGACGAAATGTCCCCATTTTTTTTTTTTTTTAGTGCACTTGAGTTTTACTACATTGCATACTACTTGCAGTGAGTGCTTTTGGGATCCCTTCTACAACTTGCAATACTTGGAGAGCACTGGGGTTTGCCCAGTTTTGGTGATGGTCTGTGCAAGGAAAACTGTGTAGTACAATTCCCATGGACCAACTGGGTCCCTTCTTGGAGTGGCAGAGCCACTTGTTGCTGTCAACACACTTTGAAAGGTTATTCCACAAACATTGAGTTACCTTGGATGTGAGCTAAGCAGAACAGTTAACACCATAGACAGATCTGAAGGAACCCAGGAGAGACGGAGACTTGGAGATGTCTTTATAAACTAGGAAAAGCTACTGAGACTCCTATTTCACTTGGCACAACCTCTGTTCTTAATCTTCTTAACTCAGAATGAATTATTTTAAAAGTCTGTAGTCATTTTACACTTTTTCCATTTTACACTGGTTGTCCAGCTCATATAAAATCAAATTTAAAGCCGGAGCAAGTTTCTTTACTCCCTCCTCTCCTGGACCATTGAGAGGCAGCTGACCAAATACCAAGAATAATTATTTTTCAGTTGTTCGACAGCTGCTTTGCACCTGACGGAGGGGCGCCTGTCCCTTCTGTATGCTGGCTTCTCTCCTTTCTGTCCGTAAGGGACACAGCATCTTTATGTCCTGTCTCCCTGAGTCTCTCATACAGCTGCCTGTTTCACTGGTCCTACTGGCCCACTATGTTCCTGCCGAATTCTTCCTATTGACAGATTTCCCGGAATAAGAAGGCACCTCACCGTCTCCATTCTGTGTTCCTGAAGCCACGATCCTGTCTTCTAGATTGGAATCGCCCTTTGTACCCCCTTCACAACCCTGCCTGAAATCTCAGCAGATTTTGCCATACTCCTTATTACCTCCCCTCCCTGGGTTTAGTCCTCTTTCATTCCCAGCCTGCCCTCTGTGAGGTACTTTAACCTCCTGCCAGGGAGTAAACTCTGATGGAGCCCATCTAGCTATATAGTGTCCTGTATAGGACAAACCAGTTTTTTAGAAATGGGATAGTCATGGTGTCTGACAGTAGCATATAAATATGTGTGTGTTAATTCCCATCCGCACCTGAAAAGTAGTCATATCCTCTTCAGAAATTCCCAGGACAGGAGTGGTCAGCTGGCATTTAATCAGAAGGTCCACTTTATACAGGTGGTTACTGTAAGTGCTTCAGCTCTCTTGAGAACTGATTTATGGCAGAGATTTTGAAAAGATGCATAATGAAAATTAGGAATTGGCTATCTATGTTGAAATTAGGATTGTTAATTAGCAAAACAGATATCAGCAGTAAGCTCTCTGGTGATTTTAGTGGAATTTAAGATTTTGTAGAAGCACCTTCACATCCCTCCCTCTTTTCCCCACCCCAGGCATGAACAGAAATTAAACTCAATTGGTGGGCTTCCCTGGTGGTGCAGTGGTTGAGAATCTGCCTGCCAATGCAAGGGACACGGGTTCGAGCCCTGGTCTGGGAAGATCCCACATGCTGCAGAGCAACTGGGCCCGTGAGCCACAACTACTGAGCCTGCGCGTCTGGAGTCTGTGCTCTGCAACAAGAGAGGCTGCAACAGTGAGAGGCCCGCGCACAGTGATGAAGAGTGGCCCCCACTCGCCGCAACTAGAGAAAGCCCTCGCACAGAAACGAAGACCCAACACAGCCAAAAATAAATTAAAAAAAAACTCAATTGGTCACACACAGGCTTGATCTTCAATTAATCCTCTGTCCCACTACTGATTTAGAGGATTTTTGATATATGAAATCTAATATATCAGCGTCAGCATCCTGTAACTGTAAAATTATCACATTTGCTAAACATGAAGCTTTCATGAAGTTTTGTTTGTTTGGTTTTGTTTTGACTACCAAAAAGAACATAGAGAGTGGACTTTATTAAAGTTGCTTAACTTCTTTTGTGCCTACTTGCTAATAAATCTAAGTGTAGGAGAATTCAGTCAGAGACTTAGAGACTTACTTTCATTATAACAGAGGGGATGAGAGAAGCGGGGTAAACTTTTCTTATCCCCTGTACAGCTACTGATATCTATCAAATTGGCTTATGCCACTTTATAACAGGGTGAAACATACCTATTTAATATATTTCCATAATTGTATGTCTACTTACCTACCTGTCTACTAAACCAAGTTTCTTGATTTCCAAAACCCTGCTTGTTCAGGAGTTGGCAAACCAAATCTAGCCCACTGACTGTTTTGTGAATAAAGTTTTATTGGAACACAGCCATGCTCATTTCACTAACATTATCTATGGCTGCTTTCATGCTATCATGGCAGAGTCGAGTAGTTGAGCAGTAGAAACTGCATGGCCTGCAAAGCCAAAAATATATATAGTATCTGGCCCTTGACATGATTATGTATGAATATTTACATGCCAATATTTAACTTTCTTGCTATTGATAACTTTATCTCAAAAGATCAGAAATTCTCAATACAGGAGAAAGCAATAAAGGAAGATGCCATGGTCAGGTGTTAAAGGCTTGTCTGAAACACAGAGATAGGATCTCTAAGTAGATGTATTTACACACAAACATACACATCAGAGTGAAGCAAGTAGAAGGTCTGATTTCCCTCTGGACTGACTCCCTCATTCTTTTGACTTCATTGTGAGTTGATTTTTAAGTTAGGTCTCTAAAGCCACTCATGGGTCTTTCTTTGTGAAGATCCAGGAGGAGTTAAGACATTTGCTTGTCAATAATAAAGAAGGGAAAAGGCCACGCATCCTCTTGAAATTGGGAATTGAAGCTGAAGGCTGAGTTGCTCTGACCGCCTGCAGGAGGCCACCAATCGTTGCTGTGTACCTATGGAAGGCTCTCTCCCACGAACTTGTCGTATACAGACCATTCCCCCACCTGCAAATTGCTCAGACATGCTGAGTAATACTTTTAATATATCTGTTGCATTCTCCGGGATTTACTTCTTTTTTGATCTGAGTGACAACTGACCTGACAATACCTCTTTAGCTTTGTAATTCAAATTGAGCAACCAAGTAAACTATACCCATGCATCTACCTCCTGCCCCTAATTAAGTCCTCATGGCTGTAGAAGATGTCTATAGCTAAAATTACTATGTGACACTGAGGAGTAAAGAAGGATCCAGGATGAACATGACCTTTGTATTGGAGAAGTAAATTTAATTCTTGATTTGCCACTGATTCAGAGAGTAAGGGTCAACATCACCCCTTGGCAGAGCATAGGTGCCTTCAGGGTTGACTTCATATTATTATTCCTCTGTTTCTATGCTTTGGCCTCAGAGAGGAAGAAATCCTGCAACTGTGCTCCTCCCATAATACGGTCTCTCACACACAAACACACACACTTCCTGTAAATATAAACACAAGTATGAATGGGACATTTAAATTCATTCATTCATTCATTCCATGCCGGGCATGGTGCTAAACATATATATTTATAGTAATGATTCTGAAACGTATGGTCCCTTGGAGCTTACAGTCTAAAAGACTCAGCTCTCAGGAAAATGAAGGGTAAGATTTTGAGCTCACCTTGATTTTTTTCTTCTCTTAAAGTAATAAACTTAGGAGAAGGAAAAAACCAATGCTGTGTCCATATTTCTATTAGAGTTTCAGAATGTAAGTATTTCCTGGGTTTTAAAACTCTTAAATATTGAATTAAAAATGATTGTGGTTAGGTTTTTCTTTCAATATTAACATTATTTTGATTTATTTTTACATGTGTTCGTTTCATTAAGTGAACATTCACAAATTTATTTTAGGAGCTCCTCAAGAGCCTCACTGCTATATTCTAGAAATCATTATACAACAATATGTAATAATTTGTTTCAGAAAAACAGACTGGCAACAATATTGACATTTATTTATGCATCAATTTGTAAATAAGTGTTGAATGGTTACTGTGTGCCAAGCTGTGTGCTGGGGCAGATATAAAGGAGGGTTCAACATGAGCAGAAGGCTGTCATTAACTAACCATGACTAGAATGAGTCTATTAGACGGAAACCAAGAAGTACAAGGAAACCCTGTTCATAGTAATGGAGACTGGCTGATAGAACCTAAGACAATTCCTGAGGCAGGGAGTAATCAATATACAATGATGTGAAGTGGAATGGGCATCAAATAAGAAAGAGTGTGAAATGTCTGAAGTGAACGATTCAGTGCATGACTTGTTTGAATTCTGCAGGTGATAGGTGGAAGGTATGCCAATTGATTTCAACCAACCATGATAGACCATGAAATAGGAAAAAAATTTAAGCCGGCAACGTTAAACAGATACCCTGTGCCTCACCTTCGGTTGGGCAGGCAGTTACTTTATCTTTAGAATTCAAAAAAGAACTTTGGGCATTTGTGTAGCATCACTTAGGTTACTCATTACTAAAGAAAACTGTAAAATTCTGTGAAAGAGGATTTTCAGAAGAAGATAAAATTATGACTGTCCTATAGACATAAAATGAACATGTGTTAAGAATTATTCCTATTTATTAATTAATAAGGGAACCAGGCAGATGTTACAACTGACTCAAAAGAGAAACTTAAGAACAGATACATTTATAAATCAGGAATAATGCAATATACATGCAAATGGAAAGCAAAACTTTTTGGAGGTATGGAGAAGGAAGTCAGTTGTTTTCTACAGGACAGAATTTGCATGTCTATAGATAAGAATTATTTTTCTTTGCTGTAAGCTATTCGCAATTTACAATTAGTTGTAAAATTGCTTCAGTGGAACCAAAATCAGATAACGCTGAGGGTCTAAACAATGCATAGTTTTTCACTGAAGCACAAATTCCTTCCTACAGTTCTAAACATGGAACCAAGTACTTTTTTTCCCCCAATGGGTAAGGATCATTCAAAGCAAAGTTAATAGTCCATTCATGGAGTGAAAAAATTTCCACAAATTTAAAAGTGTGTTTTAAATGATTATCTAATGCAGAGCATGGAACATAAATGCTCAGAAATGTTTGTTGAATATTCACTGCTATAGGAATACTGTCATTATGTAAAATGTTCAGTTAAAAACAGTAGATACAATGGAATCCTATATAGCAATAAAAGATATGTATTGCTTAATAAAGCAATAAGAAAATAAAAACAGTAGCTATAACAGTAGAGTCCTGTAGAGCAATAAAAATAACTAAATCAACCTTACACAAAAACATGGCTAATCTCACAAAATCACTGAGCAAAAAAAGTCAGGTATATAAAGAGTATATATTGTATGATTCTAATTATATCGAACAAAGACACACAAGTAATTCAGGATCATGTAAGTTACATTGTGGATTAGCCTTGGAGGGGAGGTAACTGGGAGTGGGCACGAGGGGGGCTTCTGGAATACTGGATATTTCTTGAAATGGGTGATGGCTACTTGGGTATTTTTACTTTGAATTGTGCACCTTTTTGTACATATGTTAATACTTAAAATTACCTCTGAAAAGAGCATCTAGGTAAATTTCTGTTTACTTAAAGATATATGTGTATCAATATGAGTTAAAAAGCAATGTGTTAATAATCATCTCTGGACAGTGGGATTATGGGTAATTTTTACTTTTGTCTTTGTGCCTTAATTTAGGCAGCTTTATTTTTCTACACAGTAAATCTGTATTTTTTTGTCTTAAGCAAAACACAATAAAGTTATCTTTTAAAAGTATCAGTTAATTATGAAAGTAGCAGTTAATTATGAAATTAAATACTGCAACTATTACACATAATAAATACCTCAATTGTATTAGTCAGTGTTCTCCAGAAAAACAGAACCAATACATTTATTATAAGAAACTGTCTACATGATTATGGAGGATGAGATGTTCCACAGTTCGCTGTCTGCAAGCTGGAGACCCAGGGAAGCAGGTGGTATAGTTCCAGCCCACCTGTGAAAGCCTGAGGACCAGGAAAGCTGATGGTTTAATTCCCAGACCGAGGACAGGAGAAGACTGAAGTCCCAGCTTAAACAGCCAAGCAGAGAGTGAATTCTCCCTTCCTCCACCTTTCTGCTCTATTCTGGCTCTCGAAGGATTGGAAGATGCCCACCCACACTGGTGAGGGGGATCCTTACTCAGTCTACTGATTCAAATCCTAATGTCTTCCAGAAATACCCTCCCAGACACACCCAGAATAATGTCTAGCCAAATATCTGGGCATCCTGTGACACAGTCAAGTTGCCACCTAAAATTAATCATACCAATCTTGTTGAATTTACTTAATTCATTCAAATGAATTCCAGTAAGTGTCTAGAAAAAGTACAAAAGAACCTTAGCTTCTCTATCACAGGTAAGCTCATGGTGTTCTCCATTTTAAGTAAAGGTGATTAATGTTCATCCTGTAATAACAATGACTTCACAGAATCATGTCACCTGGAAACTAACCCTTGGCACAGTTCTTGAGAATTCACAGTTTATAGAGTATGCCTATTATTTCCCTCCAGTCACCCTGAGGAAAGCAAACTGCCTGTTTGTTTTCTTTTTTCCAAATGTCCAGTCCTGAACGGCACAAAGGTAAGATTCTTGAGTGACTGTAAAAATACCAACGCTTGGCATCATCATTTCCGCTGTGGCCATGGAGCCACTCAGACCCTGCCACCTCATTCATTTGTTCCTGGGTGAAGGGTGAGGTGAATTTGCCAATCGGGGTGGAGAGGTAATTAATGATGTGAAGTAGACCCTGCAATCTTTGTCCGCTTCTAAACAACGAGCTGTCTACATCTGGGCACAGGAGGCACGTCCAGAGTCAGCCAGTGTGCTGGGTAACGGTGCACTTGTCATTTCAATGTTATCTTGGCAGTTTTCCATTTCAGGCCTTCATAAAACAGAACATGTTGAAAAATACTATAATTTATAAGAAGCATTTAACATACTTTACTTACAAAACATTTGGCTGAAAGAAATATACTTATGTCTACAACTATAAAGAAAATCTGTGATTCTACATTTATTAGAGTAAGACGTAAAAGAGAAGTATTCTCATGTATTTCCTCAAAAGCAAGTAGTTTCAGGTAAGCCAGTTTAGTTGTTTAACATATTTAACATCGGTCACTTGTTCTTGGGGATATGGTGATTAATACGCAACGTTTGCTCTAACACTTAACACTTTGTTAAAAGTCAAAGACGCTTCTGAGAATTTTATGAAAGCTATAGAACTTCTCAGAAAAACATTTATATAAAATTTTTTAAAATGCATGTCATTTGTGTAATTTTCAAATTATCTTTACCATGATAATGATAATGAGGGATGAGAAAATAACAGTAATACACAAGTTACTGGGTAAGTGACTTACAAATATTTTTTCAAACCTTAAATATTCCTATCAGGTTGTATGATTATACCCATGTTACAGATCAGGAGACTGAGGTTTAGGGAGGTGATGCTGTTAACTCAGGGTCACTTGACAGTGAACGTGGAACCGTCAAGCCCAGGTTGTGGTTAATCACTCTGAACAGACATGAGTTTGGTGTTTTTAAATAAGCAAAAAACATGCAATGAAATAAAATCCTAAATGGTTTGCATATGTATATACCTAAGCTCTCAATTTGCTGTTTTGTTATTATTTCCATGAAATAGCTATTTAAAAAGACTTTTTACTTCTCACAGTTGTAGTGTGAAGATGAAAAAAGTGAAAAGGAAGGAAGATGCATGTTTCTTCCTTTGGTAAAAAATAATTACATAGCTCACAGAGGAAGCAACTGCAAAATACAAGGAAAATAGACTGCAAGGCCCTGATTGCATAAAACAGGACCCAGACTCTGTCCTTTCTTAGTTTATGATGTCATGCAATCCCTTGCCTCATCTCTCTGGAATTCATAGTTACCCATCATTTATAGAGTAGTCACATAATTTCCCTCAAGCTATCTAGAGGAGCTACAAAAAATAAAACAATGATTTTATGTCATTGCTTTGCTAATGCCCTGGGAGCTATTCAGCCCACCCACGTTCTATCAAGATGCCATTATGGGAAGAACAAGCTCTTTGTAACATAAGGCAATATAATTTCAAGAATGTGGTGTTGTGAGCGCCTGTAATCATTATAAAAATATCTATTCAAGTAACCCACAGCCATCTCATGATTCATCTCCTTCATCTAATTCTGCATTGGATCATTTGAACGTAAAATTATCAAAAGAAAGCCTTTTGTAAATGGAGATCCAGGGTCTGGTTCATGTAAGAACTTGATCCTCCGCACCTCTCAATTCCATGCCCTAAAGTGAGGCCAGAGCAACTAGATCATGCTACGGCCAAATTGCTTACTATTATTTAACACCTTCTTAATAATTAATATTATTAATTTATATTCATAAAATACCTCTTTGCTCTATCAAGGATTTTCAATAGCCAACTTTGATTTACGCCCAGAAACATGTGCCAGTTATGACAGACACTATTGGTTGCCTTCCAATTATTCCTCCTCCTTTCCCTTTATACTTGACTCCTGATTCCTCCAGGAAGCCACCTTCCTAAGAAGGGCATTAGGGGAAGCTGGACGCATTTATTTTCCTGTAGTGTCCTGATTAATCTAAGCCCCTTAAGGTGGTCCTATTCCATGAGCACAGAATGCAGTTCTTGTCAAGGAGAAATGCAGGTCAGTTTTCTGGGGGCACGTCTAGGAAAAGATATAGTGGCACTGTATCTTGAGGTGTCTATGTGTTGCCTGGTACTGCTACAGCTGTCCTCAGGACCACAAGGGGAGCCAGCCTGAAGACAATCTGATACAGTAGGGATGGGAGAACAGAGGGATGGGAAGAAATCCAGGCCTTTGATCACAGAATTAACTAACCTTGGAATTACTGTACCTTCCTGTTCCACATTATTCAAGATAATACATTTTCCTTATTGTTTAAACCATTTTCAATTCTATTTCAGTTATTTGCTGCTGAAGGTGTCTCTACTGATAAACCAATTTATGGAGCCTATTATCCTTGAAATTAATTAAAATGATCAGAGTAGTGCTATGCCAGGGGGGTCTCATTTTAGCTGCAATGTTAATGGACAGTGTGACTAAGTAAATTATTTAACTTCTCTTGGCTTCAATTCCCTCATTTGTATAATGATGGCATTGGGCTGGATCATCTCTAAAGACATTCCAAGTTTAAAATACTAGGGCCATTTAATTCCATGCCACATGAAACATAATGATGTATATCCATTGAACAGTGAGATTATACATGTGTAACCTAATAACCACATAATGCAGCGACACATATGTAACATAATGACCACATATATACTTTTATAATAATTTAATATCACACCAATTACATACTCTGATTTACCTATAATGAGTATCTGGTCATTACCATGGTGGAGTTAGTTGAAAATTACAGCTCTTTAAATGGTACTTTTGCAAGAAATAATTGATTCCTCATACTATTTCTAATTTGGCGGAAAAATAAAAATAATACTGTTTAAATTTTCACATGGCATATTTAAATACATAAATATGGACATGGGCAAGTATTTAAAATTAAAAGTTATCTGTTAGGATGATAAGAAGTGAGATCACCAATTTTTTTCTCTCTAGAAGTATACACACCTGCATATCCTCCATCTTTGTTGCTATTATAGACAAATTCCATAACTTGTGTGACTTAGGCATGCAAAAATGTAATAGAAAAATTTCACTACAGTTGCACTTAAATTAGCTTTTGGCCCCACAGGCACCAAGAAAAACATAAGTAAACCAAGGTGTAGTATGCCACGTTCAGATTTTTGTTAGTTCCTTTAGGTAAATGCTAGTCAACTCAAGATACTCTCACTTACACCTTTCCTTCCCTTCTCTTTAGGCCCAGGATGGCTATATTGCACCATGGAAGAGATATATGGTTCCAGTCATTAGGATCCAATTGCAGTGGTTTCCAATGATATATAAATATTCCTTTGCTCTTAGGTTACTGGCATTTATCTCTGTGGCATCTACAGCTGATCTGTTCCGGGCTACCATTCTTCTTCAGTCACACAATTCCTTTGGTGTCCTCCTTGTCTTAACTATAATTTTTTTTTGATTCCAAAGTCTACCAACTACTCACCTACTTCCTTGTCCCTCTTGGGGACACAGGAAAAGATGAGACACTCTTCCACTTCCACTATGTGGGTGAACAACTCAGGCTGAGTGGCTATCACAGTCCTTCTCTGTTTCTTTCTTGCTGGTATCTCTATGTCTATCCCTGTATCTGCATCTATATATGATATCTGCTCTATTACCTTCTTTTTTAAAAAAAAATATTTATTTTATTTATTTTTATTTTTGGCTGTGTTGGGTCTTCGTTGCTGTGCATGGGCTTCCTCTAGTTGCAGTGAGCAGGGGCTACTTTCCGTTGCGGTACGTGCACTTCTCATTGCAGTGGCTTCTCTTGTTGCAGAGCAGGGGCTCTAGGCACGCGGGCTTCAGTAGTTGTGGCATGTGGGCTCAGCAGTTGTAGCTTGCAGGCTCTACAGCGCAGGCTCAGTAGTTGTGGTGCACAAGCTTAGTTGCTCCGCGGCATGTGGGACCTTCCCGGACAGGGCTCGAGCCTGTGTCTCCTACATTGGCAGGTGGATTCTTAACCACTGTGCCACTAGGGAAGCCCTGCTCTATTACTTGCATGTTTTGTGTCGTTGGAAACATCCACAAGCTACTCTATTAAGGCCAGCATGATTGCTGAAATGAAGGCTTTTATGTGAGTCTCACTACCATCTTAAGCCTCACCCAGGAAGGAGCAAGACACAAGTCCATTCTCTGGTGGCCAGACACAAACTTCTTTGGGTTCTTTATCAAACCCTCTGCCCTGGGGCTCCAGTTTGGGAAGGAAGCAGCAGAGCTCTGGGCTCTCCAGCTTCTGACCTCTGGGCATGTCCTTCTGATTCTCCCCTTCATGGAGGGCTGAATGTTTATATCCTTTTGGGTTAGAAAACTGTCCTTATGTTGTCTCACATTCCTTCAGGTTAGTTATAGCCTGAACTCTGTGCTGACTCCCTAAGGTGCCTAATCTTGATGTGCAAAGCCACGTGTTGAGATAAAAAATATCTTCGTAAGTTTGGTCTTTGATACTCGAGGCCACTGCCTCTACTGCGAGCTCAAAAAACAAGAAGCCAGAAAAGGAGAAAAATGCCAAAAAGAAACATGGTGGCAATTATTTCAGAATTTCACCCTGATATACTCTAAAAATAAGCAGCCCGATTCTCCTTTTTTTCATTGAGATTGTGCATGTGTGTGTTTGTTTTCTTTGTAAGTATGCCAGCATTCTAAAGTTGACTACTCTAGCCCTCCCTTTCTCTCTCTCCAGTCACTGTAACCTTCTGCCTCCGTAGTGTCTGCCAGGGCCACAGCCTTCACTGTCTTCTCACTGCCAAAATTTATTCCAGACTTGTATTGCTTTTTCTCTTTGATGATTGCAAAGGCCTACCGACTGGTTTCTACATTTCTTTGTTTTTCCTATTATAGTCCACCTCACGTAACGATTGTCTATTCATTTATTCAAACAGCATTTACTGAGTGCCAACAGGGTGCCCTGTGCTGGGCTAGATGTTGGCGATCCCATTGAGAAAGCGACAAAGAGCTTCTCCTTAGAGACCCTGCAGTCCTTTAAGAGGAACAGACTGAATGCTAAAGGATTAAAAGAGTATGGCAAGAGTTATGATGGCAGAAGTACAAGGAGCCGGGTGAACCCAGCAGAGTCATCTAATCTAGTCAGGGAGGCCAGGGAACACTTTCTATAGGCAGTGATTTTTAAACATAATCACTATAGGATGCAGAGGATTTAGGGAGAAAGTATTGTATATTCTTGGCAGGAAAATTGTTTGTGAAAAGGACCAGAAATGAGGGGACATGTATAAAAGAAATTCCACTTGGCCAGAGCCTAGAGCTCAAGTGTCTGGGGGGTGGGACAAGGCAAAATGAGTCTGGAGAGAGAGCCGGGGGGAAGATGTCACGGGCCATACTGAGAAATCTGGATGTCATCCTAAGGGCAATGGAAAGGATTAGAGGGACTTTTAGTAGGGGAATAATCAGTTTGAATCAGTTTTTGGGTTTAGACACATTTAGGTAGGTGGTAGGTTAGGAAAAACTGGATACAAGGCCTATTAAAAAGGTGAGGCTATTTATTTCCCAAGTGAGAAATAATGATTAACTGGATTAGGGTATAGCAGTGGGAACAGAGAGACATGAAGAGATCTAAGTGAATGGATAAGGGGACAAGGCTGAGCTAGAATCAGGATGAATCTTGGGTGTCTAAGCCGGGCAACCTTGCGCTTGGTGAGCATCATTCTCTGAGACAGTGAACCTGGAAAGACTGGGATACTATTAAGATGGCCTTTAGATACCACAAACGCCGGAATCTTGTCCAAACAGAGTCACAAACATGGCCCCTTAAGACCCAGTGGACATGTTTAAAAAGAAAAGAAAGAAGAGCAAGCTATACAACAGTTATTAGCAGGGCTTCGGCCCCAAAGGACAGAGTGAAAGTTGAAAGATAGGCTGGACCATGTAGGAGAGTCTTATATCCTTAGGCAAAAACTCTTGGTCTTGCTGCCTCTATTCCTGCCAAAGCTGAAACCTTTCTCATATTTCACTAGTGTCTGTATTCTTACAGTATCCCCTCATCACAGATTATAAGCTCCTGGGGGACTGCTGATTGGTTCAACATTTCATTCATGCAGCAAATATTATCGAGTGCTCATTGCATGTGTGGTACTCTGCGAGATGGTGATGTGTTACAAGGAGTGTACGGCCTAGTGGGGGAAACTGACAAGGATCTAGGAAAACATGAAGGGAAATAAGTGTTCTAACAGAGGGTGAAATCACCTGGCCTCTTACCCTTAGCAGATTGTTTTCATATATTGGGCAAGGTAGTGTGCTAAAGAAAGTATGTGCTATAACCACGAAGGAATAAGACTTTTTCCTCTGAGTTACATTAAAAACAAACAAAAACCTCAGTCCTCTTAACTGTGATAGACCATACCAGTGACAGCTACTCTAGTCATATTTTACAAAGAAATAAAAAGATTTATCCAGGTTTAATATTTAGATGTCTAATGATAGGCTCTTTATTATTTTTGATGCCTGCATAGAAATTAATTTTAATATTTAAAATTAATTTAATAAAGTAAATTACTTTTATTGCTTTCCATTTTTAGGAAAAGTAGCAAATCACAACCAATTTAACTATATGTGGTCTTAGTGGAAAAGGAGCAAACTTCCAGATTTTGTACTAGGATCAGTAGAGATGATTCCTTTAAGAAATACGACATAGCCTTTTCAACAAATGGTGCTGAAGCAAGTAGACGTTCATGGGCAAAACAATAAACATTGACTATATCTCACATTTTGTAAAAAGTTAACTCAAAATGGACCATAAACTGAAATGTGAAAAGTAAAACTATAAAACTTTAAAAATAAAAAGAGAAAATATTCAGAGTCTAGGGCTAGGCAAAGAGCTCTTAGACGTGACAGCCAAATCACAATTCATAAAAGGAAAAAGTGATAAACTGGACTTCATCAAGATTAAAAATTTTGCTCTGCAAAAGTCCTTTTCAGGAAGATGTAAAGACAAGCAACTGACTGGGGGGAAATACTTGTAAACTACACGCCTGACAGAAGATTGGTATCTAGGAAATATAAAAAAAAAACTCGCAAAACTCAATGGCAAAAACCCCAAAAAAGTCCAATTAGAAAAATGGGCAAAAGACGTGAACCAACACTTAAGAGAATAAATAGATAGCAAATAAGCACATGAAAAGATTTTCAATGTAATTAGCCATTAGGGAAACAAATTTAAACTCACCAATCAGAATGGCTACAATAAAAAAAAATAGTGAGAACACCAAATACTGTCAAGAATGTGAAGAAACTAGATCATAAATACATTGCTGGTTGGAATGTAAAATGGTGCAGCCACTCTGAGACACGTTTTGCTAGTTTCTTGTAAAACAAAATCTACAACTATCATGCAACCCAGCAATTACACTCCTGAGAATTGTCCTCGGGAAAATGAAAATTTATGTTCACACGAAAATATGGACATGATGTTCCTAGAAGCTTTATTTGTAATAGCAAAATTTGTAAGCAACCCAGTTGTCCTTCAGGTGAAAAGTTAAACAAACTCTGGTAGTTGATACCATGGGATATAACTAAGCAATAAAAAGGAAATGAACTACTGATACACTCAACAATTGAAACAAATCTCCAGAGTTATGCTGCATGAGAAAAGCGAATCTCAAAAGGCTAAATACTGTAGGACTACATTTACATAGCATGCATGAAATTACAAATTTATTTAAACAGAGAAGAGATTAGTGGTTGCCAGGAGTCAGGGAGTGAGAGAGGAGAGGAGGGTGTACATGTAGCTACAAAAGGGTACCACAAGGGAATCTTGTGGTGATGGGATTGTTCTTCATCTGGATTGAGTTAATACCAGTATCTTAGTTGTGCTATTGTATTATTATTTTGCAACATATTAATATTGGGGGAAACTAGGGAAAAGGTACCTAGAATCTCTCTGTATTATTTCTTATAACTGTGTAAATCTGCAATTATATCAAATAAAAAGTTCAATTAAAAATACCATTTAGGGCTTCCCTGGTGGCACAGTGGTTGAGAATCTGCCTGCCAATGCAGGGGACACGGGTTCAAGCCCTGGTTTGGGAAGATCCCACATGCCACAGAGCAACTAGGCCCATGAGCCACAATTACTGCCTGCGCGTCTGGAGCCTGTGCTCCGCAACAAGAGAGGCCGCAATAGTGAGAGGCCTGCGCACCGCGATGAAGAGTGGCCCCCACTTGCCGCAACTAGAGAAGGCCCTCGCACAGAAACGAAGAGCTAACACAGCCAAAAATAAATAAATAAGTAAAATTAAAAAAACAACCAAAAAAAAAACCATTTATATTTACACCTAAAATATAAAAAAATAATTTCTAGAAAATACTTTTAACTTACTTTTAATTAGGCTTACTCTCTGAGCGTGCAGGTAAGGCCAAAATTTAGAGTTTAGCTGAGGAGTAACTTCTTTTATTATACCGAAACATAATCTGTTACATTTATTTGGGTGCTACCCACAAATATCTGTAACAAGGATTGATGCATTTTTATTTTTATATATCAAATCTTCCATGTATCTCTTGGAACTCTTTGTCAGTAACATGAAACCCAACTCAAATGGCATAAACAAAAAAGAGAATAATATATTGGCTCCTGAAATTAAAATAACTGGAGGAAGAACTTCCATCATGATTTGACTTAGGCATGGTTATGATGTTCTTAGACCTCTGACTCTATTTCTCTACAATTCTGGCTAGTCTGTTCTCCATCATATGCCATCTTTCTCCTCAGGTTGAATTTCTCACAGTACAACAGTTCTAGAACTCACATCTTTAAACCACACCATTGGCTTTCTTCGCAGGGAAGAGAGAATAGTTTTCTTCTGTGGGACCCCCAACCAATGCTTCTTTTTGTGTCACTGTCCTAGACTGAATCACTATCCCATTCTAAAACTGGGGCTAGGGGAATAGG
>NW_020174442.1:3446489-3616209 GCF_003031525.2 Neophocaena asiaeorientalis asiaeorientalis | reverse complement strand
CTTCCGATCTAATCAGGGTTAATCCAGGGATGTGCTGGAGCTAGTTAGTACCTATTTGCTAGAGCCAATCAGTATATTTTCAGGAAATTTGCAATGTGTTTGTTAAGCACAGTTATCAATAAGAATTCAATTGTATAACTTATAATTAAATTACATTAAAAACAGGTAATAAAATCTAAACTCATCATTTCCTAATCATTTTATTATAATCTATGCTCTTGAGGTTATTTATGTCTATTGAATCTGTGTGGTCGAAATACTATATAATGGTGTACCACTACACATCTCATACCAACTCTGCATCCAGTGATATCACTTTGGTAGCTTCAAATTGGTCACTGTGGGAATATTCATACCATAGAAAGAGTCAAGCACTAGAAATCAGGACTTTTTTCTGACCTCAGTGAGCCCATTATTAAACATTTATGGCACAACACTGAGCTAAACCCATCCAAATGATATGGCTGGGAAATTTAAATTATTGTTGGGGAAAGTGGAGAAAAAAAAATTCTTGGGGAGGGTATCAGGCAACATCTGCCATGTTCTAGAAGATTACTGTACTTTAAAAACATTTTATTTGATTCTTTTATATCTAGAAATTAATTTAGAGGTGCTCTAGAAATTAATTTAGAGGTTCACAATCAGAAGCCAAACCAAGAGAACTGATTTTACAGTACTGGTTTCCCCCACTGTACACCCTTCCTTTTGAACTACTCCTAAACTGGACAAAATTGAATGTATTTTGAAACTGACTTGTATTTGACACAGTAATTCCGCTGTGAAAGGTTTTCCAGATTGTGCAAGCTCTGGGACTTCTGGGCACTGACTCTGCTTTTTTTTTCTACAGGAAATGATGCTATGACCTGACCTTGCCATTGCTGAATCAGGTTCAGCAGCCAGGAGAGCCCAATGTTTGTAAACACCCTCTTAAATGGAAGCATTCATTGCAGAGAATGGATAAAAGCCTTCTGAATGGTAATGCTGGTCCCATTTACAGAAAGTTCTCAAATCTCTCACAACCCTACCTGGTATTAGCCAGTGCTAATGGCAGATGCGCATACCGTATAAGAAATTTCATAGGGCCAAGGGATGCTGCACTGATGTATGTTGCATCTGCTCTGCTTCTCTGTGGCCAGGGTCCTATACCTAGTTTCCATATGCATAATCCCAAGTGTCTCCATGGAGTCTAGATCCGGGTACATAGAAGGTCCTGTTCTACTGAATACTGTTACAGGTTTGGATATCCAGTTTTGTGGGTACAAGCTGGGGAGCACTGAATTACTTTGCATACAAGAAGGAGAGGTACCGGACTTCATGATTCATCGGGGCGGAAGCAGTGCATGAGTAATGGAAAACCATGCCCTCCATAATGTTCTCCTTCCTGTGGCCCCACTAAATCTTCAGCAAAGTTGATGAAAACTCATGAAACGAGTTCTTTTGTAATCCAAGGAAGAGACCGTGTTTCCTCCTTAGTTTAATATAGAGCATTAGAGAAAAAGTAACCATCAAAGAAGAGGCTAGAAAGCACAGCTGTGGAACTTGCAGCATATCTTTTGAGCAAGCTCACTGGCCCTGCACAGACCTTGGAGTGATGAAGCCTGTGTAAATGGCGCTGTGCTATTCAGGGGGCACCGCTCCCACTCGGGCTGCATATGTATATAAATGATGTTAAAAGGTTTCCCAATTATTTTTTTAAGTGGGTGAAGCATTCTCTCTAGCATCTTGTATAGACTATTTATGTACTTAACAAACCACTTCTGCAAAAGTGAGTTCCACTAATTCTGAGGAAAAGACTGGAAACTTCCAGATTAGTTCAACCTCAGAGGAGTTTCCTAATGAGTTTGTAGAATCTCCCTTTTGGAGACTTTGGTAGAGATTCATTAATCATTCTGAAAATTTAAGTTCAAAGGCTGCACTAGTACAACCACTCTGGAAAATTGGTGGGTAGTGTCTACTAAAGCAAACCATACACATACTCTATGATCCAGCAATTTCACTTTTGGGTATGTACTCAACAGAACTGCATACATATATTCACCAGAAGACATGTACTACTATAGCAGCATTATTATTAATAGCCAAAAAGTAGAAACAACCCAAATGTCCATTTATGAGACAAAAAAATGAACTGTGGTATTGTTATACAATGGGATACCACATAGCAGTGACATTGAATGAGCTGCAACTACATGAATTTCACAATGATGAACATCTCACAATGTGATGTCTCAACAGAGTAAAAGAGGGTGCATAGTGATGCATGTCTTTTTTTAAAAAATTTTTATTTATTTTTGGCTGCATTGGTTCTTCATTGCTGCACGCGGGCTTTCTCTAGTTGCAGTGAGTGGGGGCTACTCTTCGTTGTGGTACCTGGGCTTCTCATTGCGGTGGCTTCTCTTGTTGTGGAGCACAGGCTCTAGGCACGTGGGCTCAGTAGTTGTGGCACGCGGGCTCTAGAGCGCAGGCTCAGTAGTTGTGGTGCACGGGCTTAGTTGCTCCGCAGCATGTGGGATCTTCCTGGACCAGGGATTGAACCGGTGTCCCCTGCATTGGCAGGCAGATTCCTAACCACTGCGCCACCAGGGAAGCCCCTGATGCTTTTTTTAAAATCTAAAGTTCTGAAACAGGCAAATCTAGCATATCCTTGGGGCAGGTGGTAATGATGGTAAGGGGCAGGAGAGGGCTGCTGGGATGCAGCTAATTTATTGATTTGGGGAATGGTGATTTCACTTTAGGAAAATTCATCAAGCTGTATACTTATGATATGTACACTTCAGTGCATTGAACATTGGTCCTTCAAAATATATGTCCACATCAAATCCTAGAATCTTTAAATATTAACTTATTTGGAAAAAGGGTCTTTACAGATGTAATTAAGTTAAAGATCTTGAGATGAAGAAATCATTGTGGATTATGTAGGTGGGCCCTAAATTTAATGACAAGGGTCTTTCTAAGAGACACAAAGAGGAGAGACAGGAGAGGAGGCGGCAATGTGGTGACACAGGCAGAGTGGAGTGGTCGGGCGACAACCCAGATCCACAGAGGAGAAGGCAATGTGGAGATGGAGACAGAGATTGCAGCGATGTGGCCATAAGCCAAGGAGTGCCGGGAACCACCAGAAGTTAGCAGAAAGGCTTGGAATGGATTCTCCTCCGGAGCCTCTTGAGGGAGTGTAGCTATTCCAACACCTAGATCCAGAACTTTTAGCCTCCAGCACTCTGAGAGAATTCTGTTTTAAGCCACCAAGTTTGTGGTGATTTGTTAAAACAGCCCTAGGAATGATTTCATATGCTTTTCTGTATATTTGCTATAGTTTAATAAACTTTGCATTAAAAGGGTACCCTGCATTTAGCAAGTGGTTGACAGTGATGTAAAGATCAATGTAACTTGATCTCTTTTAGGTAGTTTACCTGCTTACAACAGGGAAGACTGTGAGTTTCTCCCTGTGCGTCTGCATCCTCTTTCCTTTTGGGAAGAAAATTCCAGTCCTGTCCACCCAGACCTGTTGGCAGGTGCCACACTGGGTTCTTCCTTGGACATGGAACCACCTTGTCCTAGTCTCTACTTACTCTGTGTGATGTGCTTTAAACAATTAACCACATGTAACCTTTTATGTGTTAGTTGTAGACTTTTTCATTATTCATTTCTGTATTAAGAGCAATTCTAATATGGTCTTCCAGGAACTCTTTTTATAATTTGAATAAAGCCTGGGGCAACAGGAGACCCCATTTTTGCACGGTACTGTGCATAAAGAAGCATAGACCAGCATCTCAAAGTGACTAAACTTAATTGTAATCTTTACTAAATCTGTCCAAAAACAAAAACATTTAAAGATATGGGCCTCATAACTCACAGCAACAGTTAAAAAAAATCTCTTTCCTTCTTCTTTCCTCTAACTCCCAATCTTTCATACTTTATAGGCACCTAGAAAGGCCTGCAAGCACTCTCTCTACCCAACACTCCCCAGCATTTCTCTACTAAAACCTCTCCTCCCAAGTGAGCTGAAAAGACTTGTATGTTTCCTCCTTCCACTCTTTGCTTTTACCTGTGGTGTTCCTTGTCTCCCAGGAACCAACCTTGACTCCTTCCTTTGCTCCTCCAGTTTTTGCTTTCTCTCCTGAGTCTCTACCCCAAGCTGCAGAACCTGAGTTCACAGATTCAGCTTCTCTCTCGGAAGACAGGGGTGAGACCAAGTGAACAAAGGAAGTGTCTGTTTAGCTGGCGGAGGGTTGGGGAGGTGGAGAGGAGAGTACAGAGAAAAAGACTGTGAAGACTTGAAAACTATTACCTGTTATCTTATCTACATCATACTAATATCACTTAAAATGATGGAAAATGGCTTGTGGTGGCCAAATTCTAAAATTCTTTGATTGAATCTAACATCTTTTTTTTTTTTTTCCCCTAGACTGTCAGAAAAGTGAAACTCGGCCTCTATCTTAGTAGTTGAGAGAAGGCAGGTAAATACTGTTTCTCAAGAACCAGGCACTACCATGGATAGTTTACCTATTTAATCTTCATGGCAACCTGACGATTATGGAATTTTTAATATCAAGTTTAAAAGGAGGGTATAAATAATATTTAAGGTCACGGGTGAAATTTATCAGGCCAGGATTCAACTACAGGATTGTCTGCCTCCAAAGCCCAGGCCTGCTTCCTGCTTTAATCATTATTCAGCAATATGTATTGAGAACCCACTAGGTACTAGGTCACCAGGCACTGCGTTGGGTGTTAAGAAACACAGAGACGGAAGAGACAGTTCTGGCCCGGAAGAGCTACAGTGCCCAAATGTTTCCACTATACCTCTCAGACTCTATTCTACAGTTCTTCCAAATCCTGCTCCAAAGTTATCATATTTGGAATTGTATTGTGGTGTTTTACATGCTTTCTTTCATAACATGTAATAATCAACAAGAATAGAAATTCCTCTTATAGATTTAATACATAGCATTTATTTATCAGTTGAATAACCCAATGAGCAGTAATTTTTAAGAACCATCTATTGGCTGATCGCTGAGCTAAGACACTGTACCATGGTAGTTGCAGAAGAGAACCAGACATGCTAACCCTCAAGCTATTTGCTGTCTAGTGGAGAAGACAGCCAGGACAGAAGTCCTGATAACAAAAGGTAGGGATGAAAGCATCTTGCTACAGGGGACAAGGTGTCAGGAATAATGAAACTATGGGTACCATTTACACATAGTAGATAACTTACACTGTAGTTACATAGACAGATCTGGAGAGAAGGTTAAGAGTATCCACTGAGCTTTGGGTGGTATGATATCTATTTCTCAGGCTTCAAAAATCCATGAATTGTTGATCTACTTTTATTTGCAATATTCACCTGGAAACGTCAGTGTGCCTCAAATGCAGAACCTGCCTTTTCGTGAAGCCATCTTTTCATATCCAATTTTCTAGTTCAACTGATGGTTTATGTTTTTGACCTTTTATATGAGTTGAGAAAGAAACAATGATCATAAAAAGGATGGAAACCATAAGAAGGTCAGGCTAAAAACTAACAACAGACAACAAAGATAAATGGGTTCATTTCTCTTCTTCTTTCAGACACCTGGTCCACTATTTAGAGTTGCAGACAAACGAGGCTTGATTTTCCGAGAATGTGGGTGCAACAAGAGCATTACTGTATATACATACAGAATGTTTCTGTGCACTGAGTACTTGGCCTAGAATGCCTTCATGATTAAAACATTATTATTTTTTTTTTACACAAGTAATACACGAATAAACTCCTGATGAAAAAAAATTGTAGTTTTCCTTTTCATAGCCTGCTCTCTCTGCCTTATATTCTCTCTCATCCCCAACCAATCTTACTCCATTCTTCAGGGGAGAGAACTTTTCCTATGAATTTATTTATAGATATATACCTATACAATATATTATGTTTTGTTATTATTTTTGCATAAATAGGATGCTTGCTTTTTTCATTTAACAGTAGGGCCTGGAAAACTTTTCATGTCAGTTTACATGGATCTTCCAAGCTCCTTTAAGCTACTGGGTAATATTCTATACTATGGATTCCCTGCATCGGCAGGCGGACTCTCAACCACTGCACCACCAGGGAAGCCCTAGTATAACGATTTTTAACCAAGCCTTTACAGATGAAAAATTGGGTTTCTGATTGTTCACTCTTTTGCACTGTTTTGTAATGCACTTCCTTGTATGTACCTCTTTAGGAACAAATGGAAGTATTTCTCTAGGATTAAACTTTGGAGTAGAATTGTGAGAAATACTATCAAATTCTCATCCCAAACGCTGCCCTTACATGTCCACTAACAGTGTATTAGTGTGCCTATTCCCTAGATCTTTGCCACTATTGGATATTCTTAAAATCTAAAAAATGTGCAGATGTGATAAGTGGAAAATGGGATATTATGTTTCAATTTGTAGTCATCTGATTATTACCAAGTGTGAGCAAAATTTTCATGTATTTATTAGCTATTTGTGTTTTTTCTTCTATGAATTGCTGTTTAACCAGGAATTGTCAGTGTCTAAGAAAGCCTTGCCAGATTTCTACATAAAAATCCCCGAGAAACCCATAGCCAAATTGTAAGAGGACTGAATACTAATACGATTAACTTTCAGCTTTATTTGTTAATTTCTCAATAATGAAATTAATTACCTGTTAATATCCAAGGTTGCTTACCAGAATCACCACTTTTTCTTTGGCTTTGCCTCTTTGGGGGGCATTTTTGCATATTCACATGCAAATTTGAAGAATTCAGTGCCTAGGTTCTTATTTGTAGTAGAAGACAGTACTCCATAATTGCAGGCTCTCCTACATTGTAACCTATGTCTGCCACAGAATAACCCTAACACAAATACTATAAGCAACATCTCTCCTGTCCCTCCTCCTGTTATTCCCAGCACGTTGTGGGAAAGGAGCCAGCCCAGGCTACTTCCACTGCTCCTCCTTGCCACCTGGTACCAAGCCTCCCCTGCTGAGCAGCTCCACGTGGGATCTCTACTGCTTCAGGGCTGTTCAGCTTTCAGAACTCCAAGTCTAAATTCTCCCAGTGGGATTTTGTAGCTACTACAAAAGTGACTTCATGGAAGGAAATTAGAGGGAATTATACACATAAAACTAAAGCTTGAATAGGATTATTTATTTATCTATCTATTTATTTATTTAGTTAGTTAGTTAGTTAGTTAGTTTTGGCTGTTCTGGGCCTTCACTGCTGCGCCCGGGCTTTCTCTAGTTGTGGCGAGCAGGGGCTACTCTTCTTTGTGGTGCGCGGGCTTCTCATTGCGGTGGCTTCTCTTGTTGCAGAGCACCGGCTCTAGGCACATGGGCTTCAGTAGCTGTAGTACGTGGGCTCAGTAGTTGTGGCACACGGGCTTAGTTACTCCATGGCATGTGGGATCTTCCCGGACCAGGGATCGAACCCGTGTGTCCTGTATTGGCAGGCGGATTCTTAACCACTGCGCCACCAGGGAAGCCCCTTGAATAGGACTCTTTTTCTGTGTCCAACGGGAAAAAATAAAATTTAAACTTTTCATCCAGGGCTTAACTAAGTTCCTAGTATGGCCTCCCTTGTACCTCCTCCTCTTTTCCTCATCCTCACTGAGAAGGGCATGCTCTCTAACCAAGAGCAGCCTCGCATAGTAGGGGGGAATATGGACTGCCAGGCCAGATGTCTGGGTTGGAACACCACCTGTATCACTTATTAGCTGTGCGGTAGGCAGCTTCCGAGATGGCACATACTGATACTCACTCGGCTGGTATTCAGGCCCATATATGGCCTCCTTCCAAAATGAAGAAAGGTTGATTTGTATGACCGGTGGAATATGGCAAAAGGGATAGCATGTGACGTCTGAGGCTACATCAGGGCACTGCAACTTCTGCCTTGCCTTCTTGAATCACTTCCTTTGGTGGAAGCCAGTGGGGTGACATGAGAACATTCATGCATCTTGTGGAGAGCCCATGTGAGGAGGAACTGACACCTCTCTCTCTAAGAGCCAGCACCAACTTGCAAGGCATGAGAATAAGTCACTTTGAAAGTAGATCCTAAAGTCTCCGTCAAACATTCAGATGACCACAGCTCCAGGTGCTATCTGACATCTTATGAAAGACCCTGACTCAGAATCACCCCAATAGTCCTTGAACACTTGAACCACAGAAACTGTGAAATACATAAATAAATTATTATTGTTGTTTTCAGTCATTAAGTTTCAGGCGATTTGTTATGTAACATTAGGTAACCACTACAAGCTGTGTGACCTTGGGCAGTGTCCACATGTGTAAGATGGTAATAATAGCACCTACTTTATGGTACTGTTGAGAGGATTAAAATAGTCAATATATATCAAGTGTATATATTAGTACCTAGCACAAAGGAATCGCTATGCAAGTACTTGCTAAATATTAGCTATTTTTTTAGTGTGCCAGTCTGCACTGTATCCAGCCCTTCTAGGAAACTCGATTCCCACATTTCCCAGGAACCCAGTTGCTCTCCCATCCCTGTTGGTCAGGATACTATGGCCCACAGCAGCTCACTTTCTAGATTTGGGGTTATGTGGATGAGAAGAGGATGACTCATGTTTTTGAAGAAAGTATTAATTGTTCCTAAGAATATGACAGTATAAATTCCCATTTCCCTAAAGGCACTTTATCCACAACGGATTCTAGTCCTTCACATGACTCTGTGGTTCCTGTTTTCTTATCTATTTACTTCGTTCAAGTGCCTAGCCTTACGAAAGGCTTTCCTATTCCTAATTCTCACCCTTGAAATGTGCATCCTGAGCTTTCAAGGTTTAAATGTAGGAAAGCAAAGATGAGAAGCCCTTAACCAAAGGGAGAATGTTACGGAGTTGATGTTCTTTTTTGTTCTCAGTATCCGTTTGTTTCCCTTTCAGAGGTAGATATTGGGCATGTGTATGCTTGTCAGAGGACAGGACTTTAAAGGCCATTTAACCCAATCTCTTATTTTAGAGATGAAGCTCTCAAGTGACCTGTCCTGATGGTGGCTAATGAATAACCAAAGCTGCAACAGAAGAGGTCCCTTGAGTCTGGCTTCCTTTTGTCACACTCTTAATCCTTCCTTTCGTGCCTATGCAGTGAATAGACAAGAAGAGTTTCCACCAACCATTGCACCTTGGGTATCTTTGCCATTCACAGCATTCTTGTCTATTCCATTCACAGTTTCTGGAAATAGGAAAAGGGATGACATCTCTACTTCTCCTGTTTCTCAGCTGGATTGTAACCTCATCAGATGCTTTCCAACTTCATGTCCAATATGTTTGGAAATCTTTGAAAGCCAAAAAGGTCTTTGTTGCTAATTTTCTTCTGGAACGGTACTCTGTGGTTGTGGAAGTTTCCTTGGGTTTGAAACATTGCTTTACTTGGAGACCTTTTCCCTTCCATTTGTGAACACTAATGAGAATGGTGATTTATTCATATGACCCTGAAAGTTCCAGATGTTTTGTCTGCCAACTTATGGGTAGACTCTAAAAGTGGCTAATTAGCAGATCCTCTATCTGGTGGCTACGCTTGACGTGTAAAAAAGATCAGGCATAGTTACCAGGCTCCAAATGGGATTTTCACATTTGTTGAGAGGACTCTAAGGAAACACCTCTCTAAATAGACTAGCAGGAACTTGTTTTTGCTAGAACTCACTGTCTGTATCTGGCCTCAAAATTTCTAACCGAAGAAAAAAGGTGGGATTTATAATATGGGGGGGGGAGCATATAAAGCATTTAGACGTCCCTTAATCAAAGCGGCAACAGAGGAGGTATGCCTGGGTATAGGAAAGCAGCAGATGTAAAAGCAATGAAACAAATTAGCAATAGATGTCCCGGCTCTGCCTCTCCTTTGTGGCATTACTATTTAAAGTTCAAAAGTCTTTGATATGATTAAAATAATCTTTTTAGGATACTGCCACATTTAAAGAACCACAAAAGGAGGCTGAATGAACTGAGAGAAATACACAAGTGGATCAGCAAGATGACAGCTGCTGCATTGAAATCGGGATTGTAATATGTCAGTTTCCAACCCATCACATATAATCCAGACAGAGACATAGCATTTTGTCTGCCTCGCTATGATTCCCCTCTGTCTGGTGCAGTTTGGGTCACATCTGTTGGCTGCATTCTCATCTTCATGAGATCTCCATTGACTGATAGTTTAAACCCCATGTTTATCTATGTTTGTGGTTCTTATTTTTCTCCCAGGGAAGTCTCCAGAGAAGCACAGGATCCCCTGATGTGAGTGTCTTGGTTTTATTAATCCACAGTTGGTGCCCACATTCAGGCAGTTCTATATATTTCATGCTAGGATATTGGGTGCATTCATTATGTATACCTTTTAACACTTATTAACTCTGGAAAAAATAATCTGACAAAATAAAAACATAAACCTACTTCCTGAATATCTCAAGACTGATTTGAAACAGAATTGCTCACAATAAATAAAACAAGCTCTCTGTTTGTTGACTTCTGCATGTTTTCTATTCACATATTGCTATGTCTCTCATGATGAAAGATTGAGAAACACTGCTTCAATCCTCAGAACTCAGCTGGTGTCTTTAAACTGCCTGTCTATGTTCAACCCTAGGAAATCTTTTGCATTTCATCCACTGCTAACGTTTCATATCTGCTCATTGAATCTAACCCTTGATTTCTTTTGTAGACATGTGTAATCTGAAGGCATGCAACATTTTGCAAATGTTGGCCCATATTTTTATTTCATAAGGTCTTATTTCGTCTGTCGACCAAGTTTTGATTATTTCCATATTGCTCTTAATTGCCTTGCTATCCCCAAAGACTTTTCTATTTTGTGCATCCCTTTATCTTTGCTTCTTTTATCTCTTGCTGTGAGAGTACAAAATTGCTGACATATTCAATGTATTTGAATCGTGAGTGTTGCACAAGAGTTCTCAAATCTGTTTTAATTTTCTGATACTCAGCTGAAGACCATTACCCATTCTGTTCAGTTAATCTGTTTTTAATCATATCTGTAAATGCTAAAGTTGTACATGAGAGAAATGGTGCGTAAAATAAAACCAGACCACGTGTATTTTAGCATATGTAAAGTTACATTCTTACTTTGTTCTACCTTTATTTTTTATTATTTTTTTAATAGATCTTTATTGGAGTATAACTGCTTCACGATACTGTGTTAGTTTCTGTTGTACACCAAAGTGAATCAGCCATATGCATACATATGTCCCCATATCCCCTCTCTCTTGAGCCTCCCTCCCACCCTCCCTATCCCACCCCTCTAAGTGGACACAAAGCACTGAGCTGACCTCCCTCTCCCTGTGCTATGTAGCTGCTCCCTGCTAGGTAACTATCTTATATTTGGTAGTGTGTATATGTCGATGCTACTCTCACTTCACCCCAGCTTCCCCATCCCCACCCCATGTCCTCAAGTCCATTCTCTATGCCTATATCTTTATTTCTGCCCTGTCACTAGGTTCATCAGTACCATTTTTTTTAAGATTCCATATATATGTGGCACATATATACAATGGAATATTACTCAGCCATAAAAAGAAACGAAGCTGAGTTATTTGTAGTGAGGTGGATGGACCTAGAGTCTGTCATACACAGTGAGGTCAGAAAGAGGAAAAAAAATACCATATGCTAATGCATATACATGGAATTTGTTCTACCTTTAAATGTTATTGTCCTATAGTTGTATAGTCTTGACTTACAACACAATTTCTCTACGAAGAGTTTATGATGTTCTACTGAAAAACTTAGCTTTTCCATGTTTAAAATATTTGTTAATTATTCCCAACCCCCTTGCTATCACAATGAGAATTGATGAATGTAAATGTGCTTTCAATTCTTTTTCATAATGTAGCAGCTAAGATGTATTCAGCAGCAGATAACTAATAACAGATAACCACTATAAAGATAGCTGTTCACTTAACATGAATTCAAGGAAGGGAAGGGAAGGAAGGGAAGCGATAGGAACAAAAAGCTTCTCCCTGCTGTGTGGCTGCCACCTTTCATCAGGGGAGTCTTTCTTGGAAGCCCTAGACAGTCTTCCCCTTAGGTCTTATCTAGCCTAGAACTGGGCTACATGGTCATTCTTAGACCAATTACTGGCAAAAAGGCAAGAGCTCATCATGGCTGGCTTAGGCCAACCGTGATTATGCTGGGCTTCTGCATACTACTGCTTGACCAAAGAGTTCTGTTAGCAAGGAACAATGAAACAGGATTGTGGGTGGGAGGAAGGGACAGCTGTTGGCCACACCTAATAACGCTGTTCAAGGTTTAAGCCCTGTCTACAGAGGAGATAAATCCTATCTTAGAGTATTTAGACCCCAAGAAGTCTGCTAAAATGTTCTCAAGTATTACATATTTATACCTCATTTCCTGTGTTTTAAAATAGCACATTTTGTTACATGATTTCTCCCCCTGAGTACAACTGACACTATGAAACACATCATTCTACATATGTAGAAGAGAAAACAGTGGAGGTCTAGAAGTGGGGAGAAAAATTGAAAAGAGAAGGAAAAGGACAAAGACTAAACTGGAACATATTTTCACTTGCAAAATCTCTTCTCTTGTATAATAAATACACCGCTTTGTGTTTTGGCCTACCAGTAGTGAATTATTTCCTCAGAATGAAATTCTGGAGCACAGCGGGTGAAGGGTTACAGTCAGAAAAGTATAATTCTGTTGCAGAATCTAGCCAGTTATTTAAACGAATAAATATCAAAATGTAGAAAATGAGTGTGCTAATGAGCCATTAATCTTCTCACTCCTCTTATTCTTTATGGGAGTTTGGAACTCTGCTTGTTCTGAGTTAGAACAAAAGTAAGTATAGAAAGCTAATGTAGGGTAAAAACACTCTTATTCTCAGTGCAGCCTCTGAGTTGACATTTAAATTCTCTTAACTGCCTATGCAAGGCTGGAGAAAATAATTACCCAAGATATTCTCTAGTTTTATTTTGAAATTTAAAGGTAGCGTAACCATTTGTATTAGGGTTCTCTTGGGTATAAGTGACAAAATTCATTTTGAACTAATTTAAGCAAAACACAGGATTTGGGGGAAGAATATTGGAGCAGCAGAGACTCAAGAGGAAAACTCAATAACCAAGACTAGGGACCTAAGCTGGGGCAATAGTGCTCTAAGCCAGGGACCCAAATGCCCTGGGAATCTCCTCCTATTTCTGCTTCTTTCTGAGTTATGGCTTCATTTTTTTAGCTTATTCATTATTCTCCAGGCGGTCAAGGCCAGGGCCGTGGGCACCCTCTGGATCACATCCTTACAGAAATGTAATCAGAGAGGCAAGCATTTTTTTTCTCTAGGAAGAGTTTGAAAAATGTTGAGAAACGACTCTGACTTTTGGTTTTGGTCATGTGACCATGTTTAGAGCAGCCACTATCACCTCAGGTGGGGGATGGAGGGGTGAGAAGGGAGAAGGGGGGTAAGCCCTATGATTGGTCCATCTAGATGTTGTTCTGCTCCTGTGGTTAGGATTGCATCACACACTCCCAGTCACCCCTCTCCCCAACCCCACTAGAAGCATGGCTTTGAAGAAATATTTCCAGAAGAAGGGGAGTTGTTCTCCGTAGACCAAATGGTAAATGTTCATTTTAACACAGATCTATAACACAAGATTCACTCTTAAAGTTTCTGATTTAGCAGCATGGGTGGGGACCCAACATGGTGGATGAGTGAATGATGCTTCCCTGGAATTGCGTACTGAGCTGGCATGGGCTTGGCACATGTTTCAAAAGACTCCATGGTATGTGTGATCCAAAGCCAGCTTTGAGAACCAGTTTAAGAACTCTTCTTGCAATTTTAGGTTGTATACAACTGTACTGAAACTGCTATCCTATATCAGGTCCTCCTAAATGCCACCCTACTCAACAGCATTTCCGCAGTTCATTCTTGTCAGCCTCTCTGCAGCATCTAATATTCATTTATTCATTAACTTTTTCAATCATTCAACAATATTATTTGATGAATCCTAGAGATGCTACAAAAGATAGGGTCTCACTTCTCAGTGATACGTTCATGTGAGAAAACAGGAAACAGAGAAGTAAACTAGAGAATGGATAATTTATTTGCTACTTGCAATAACTGCTATGAAGGAAATAAACAGGATACTGTAAAAGAGAGTGTTTATGAAAGAGCTACCTAAATAGAGTTTATTTGTCCATAATTCTCCTTAAAAACAACAATAACACAAAAACAAAAAAAACTCTCCCCATGAAGAGTTTTGGTGCCAACCTCTCTTGCGGTCTGTCTCTAAGCTCTTGAATCTATCTTTCTCTGGATTCGCTTTCTTCTCCCTCTTTTTGTGACATAGGCATTCCCTGAGACCAAATAACTAAGTAGATGACTTTAATTCACCCAGTCCCTCCTTCCTTACTGTGAGGGTCCTTCCTCATTTATCTTCTCCCTCCTATTATTTCTCTTGCTATGCATGGAAATTAAATTATTGATCTTATTCTAACCTCCTCCCCAAGATAAATGCCTAAGAGAAAGCAAAGCTCCCTGCTGGAAGATAACTGGTTACTGAGAAGGAGGATAGTTTCTAGAGAGGTATTACTTACACTTAATTCTCATGTTGCCAAAGCAACAACTTAGTCCAACTTCCCTGAGCAAGACATGCAACATATTAGGGTAAGACAGTCCTTATTTTTCCACTTGTGCCCATTTTCCATTTTTTCTATTTGTATCATTTATTCTGGGTTATAAACACACTGTTATGCTTATAAATAAACATTGTAATCAAATTTCTTCAATATATAACAGCAGGTAAGTAATGGTGTTTAAAAAAAAAAATCTCAGGGCTGTTTGGACTTGAGACAATTTTCTCCCATCGCTGCACATTTCAAAACACTTTCTGTAACCTTCCTTATCCTCCCATGCAGGTGAATGCCAGGCTGTGTTTGCTCACAAGGTAACCAGAGTCCAGGATGTGTGCCAAGCTTGTCATGTCTCAGCTTTCAAGTTTTCTCTTGGAATGAATTGGTACTCGCCTCTTTTCCAAGCTGGTCCTCTGTTTTGAAGTGATGGAAATCTGTCACCAAAATCTTGGTGGGGCTTCCTGAATTCAGGCTGTGCTGATGTAAGTTATGGGGCTGAAAGGAGTTTATGGCTTGGTAAAATGGGATTTTACTGAAAATATTCTGGTAATGTTTATAAGGCATATTAAGAACTTTTACAATATTTTAAAAATCAAGGACAATTACTTGGTGATAAAACGTGTCTTTCAAGGTAATTGGAAAGTTGCGGTCCAACATTCCCAAAAGCAATTAATTAGATTCCTAGCCCTATAGCCACAATGTGATCAATCTCTCAGAGAGTGAGCCTTCATTAATTCTCCTTCCTTTCTCAGACTACTCTCTAATACTCTAGTTTCTTTTCTAGTCCTCCCTCTGTTGCCATAATATTTTTTAGCTAGCAGGGCGCAATTTTTCCAATTGTTGGCTAATGGAGCTTCCTTTTTTATGATACATTCTCTGAAATCCCTAGATTGGTCTATTTCTTAGGTCTCTCTTATAAGATAGTCTGCCCATCAAACGTACAGTGAAGAGAATTTATTGAATGCTTACTGTGTGAACAGAAACAGTAAAATTCAGAAACACTTATGGCCCATTTGGGAGACAGGACAGAAACACATGAAAATGACAAAGGAACAAAGATGAAGCAAACAGAGTCAGTAAGTGACTACAGGATGGCTATCAAGGGATATTCAGTTGGCTCAGGTTCCTTAGGAGAGCCATTCTGGAAGAGAGCACTTGAGAGTGGAGGACTGAGGGAGGGACTGGAGCAAGACCAGCTGGGTGTAGGGGAGGGTGCTCTATTTCCCTGCAGAGTGTTAGCGTTATAGCGAGAGTCACCTAAGGACTCTTGCTTCTAGAAGCCATCTTAAGAGTAGTCTTTGTATCATTTGGACTCCTGAGTGCTGAATTCGTTCTGAGTCTCATATGTGAACCAGAACCAGTGTCTCAAAGAGACACTCTCCAAGTATCCCCAAGAATAAATATTTACTGCCTCAGAATCAAGTCCACACTCCTTGCCATGAAAATCATGAGTATTTACAATCAGACTGAACGCTTCCTCTTTTTTTTTTTGTGGTACGCAGGCCTCTCACTGTTGTGGCTCCCGTTGTGGAGCACAGGCTCCGGACGCGCAGGCTCAGCGGCCATGGGTCACAGGCCCAGCCACTCCGCGGCATGTGGGATCTTCCCGGACCGGGGCATGAACCCGTGTCCCCTGCATCGGCAGGCGGACTCTCAACCACTGCGCCACCAGGGAAGCCCCTGAACGCTTCCTTTTGATTCTTGTTTTTCCTACCTGGGAAGTGTGGGTCCTTACCTCACTGAACTTCTAGCAGTTTACAGAACATGCCATGCAATCCCATGCCTTCTTGCCTTGCCTATGCTGCAATCTTTGCCGTGAATTCTCCTCTCTTTGTTCTCTGATGGGCAAAAATGTTCTGCTTATGTTCCAAATGGCTTTTCCTCTCTGAAAATAGCCCCTTCCTTCTTATTTTAGGACTAAGCTTTCTTTCCTCTGTTTTCTGCAAATGCATTGATCAGATTTCCTTTGCAGACAGCACAACATACCATCATTTGGGGAAGGACATGCCTTTATAACCGATCATACTATGAACTCCTCAGGGCTGAGATTGGGTTTTATTATATTTATAACCCCCATCTTTAGTACTAGAAAGGGCAGGTAGTATATGTACACATCATGTTTACTAAACTAGAACCAATAATCAGCTGTCTGTGGTGCCTGAATTCCCTTAGGACACCATTTGCCCTTTTACAGGTTCTTGACTATAGGAGAGATTTCATCTAAATATTCATAGTGATACAGAGAATTTCAAAACTTCCCAGGAATTTGGCATTATCTTTGGTCTCAAATTCTTTGGACACTTCTTATACCTGATTTGCTTTGGCAGTTTAAACAGAGACCACAAATATATGTGTTCTGATAGACATTTGAATGAAAAAAAGTGAATGAGTTTGATATTGCAAAATAAATAAAACTGTATTTGAAAGTTGGTTATTGGTATGTTTTTTCCTAGTTAAGCATACATTTTACTGTTTTACTTCCCCAACAAGTCATACAATCAATTCCATTCATTCATCCTTTTCCCTACCCTCTGGAGTTTTATTTACATTTTAGATTTATTTCCTAAAAGTCTTAAGTATAAACATTATTGTTGAACCTATGGAAAGGACTGGAATGTAGGTAAAGTTTATGTGCATGGTGTATTTGTGTACATATTGAGGATTTACATAGACTATTTATTGTCATCTAAATAGTAGGTTTCAGAGCTAAATACTGTGAGTTCTGGGTTTAGTAATCTAGTGGTGAAAATAAGAACTGCACTTATGTAATTGAAGGGGGAGCCAAAAATTTCATGAAAATGGTATAGGAAAAAAGTGATGTGTGAGTTCTCTCACCCTGGGAAAAAATGGTGGGGGTTGGAAGGCTTGCATATTTTCCTTGTATTTCAAGAAGACAGGAGAAGGATATTTTAGATACAACAGAAGGTGAACAAAGGCAGAGAAGTGGCTGTTCTTAGGATCTGTAAATCATTCATCTTGGCTGGAGCTCAGAGTACTCTGGATCTTTCCTTAGCTAGGATGTCATTTGACTCAGGCACTTTAATTCAAACAACTGAATCAAAATTAAATTGAGAAGAACAGTCATACATCCCTCATTTTAAAATCTACTTCAGTTGTTCACCCCTTGTTTTGAAAAACCCAGATGAAGTCAATACATAGAGCATATGCCAATGAAAACCTGGCTTTAGGCACAAGTTTAACTACTTCCTACTTCTTAAGAACACATTATTGATGCACCCAGCTTAAAATGAAGAAACATGGACTGTAGAAGGGCTGATCTCAGAGTTCACCCTAAAACAGTAAGGTATATGAATAGAAGACTGAAAGAGAGCAGATTCTCTCCATTTCTGCCCCAATGAATAATAAGAGTTGGGAGGGATGGGCGAAAGGGAGTCATTCTCTATTTATCAATGGATTTGGTGTAGCAATAGGTACAGAGTCTCTGCTCTTATGTGCTCATAGCAGCTTAGATCTAGGGCAGGTATGACAGGAAGCATGGACGACCAGATCAGAGGAACCAGGGACACAAGAAATGGTAGCAGCAGGGTTGCCTCCAGGTAGATCACAACGTTGGCAACATCAAGCAATGAAAGCATTTATCTCCCTCCCTCCACCTTTCCCCCATCACCATGGGTCAATGCTAAAGTCTCTTTTTGCAGGTATTTGTCTAAAGTTGGTCGTCCAATAAGACCCAGGAGGCAGCTAAGCATTACAATATGTGGGGTAAAAACTGATAAAGTTGCAGGGAGAAATAGATGAATTCACTATTATAGTTGGAGACTTTAATATCTCTATCAGAAACGGATAGATTCAGCAGGCAGAAAGTAAGGACAGAGTTGAACTCAACAGCACTTTCAAACAACTGGGTGTAATTGACATCTATTGACTACTTTATCCTACAGCAGGAGATTACACATTCTTCTCAAACTCACAGGGTACAGTCACCAAGACAGACCACATTCTGAGCCATAAAACATACCTTAACAAGTTTAACAGAATAGAAATCATACATCTGCTCTCAGACCACAGTGGAATTAAACTAGAAATTAACAACTTTAAAAATATAGGTAGAAAATCCCCCAATACAAAGAGATAAAGCAGTATATTTCTGAATAACACATGGGTCTAAGAAAAAAATCTCCAGAAAAATTAAAATATTTTGAACTAAATGAAAATGAAAACACAACTTTTCAAAATTTTTGAGATGCAGCAAAAGCACTACTCGGAAGGAAATTTATAGTGTTGTATTAGAAAAGAAGAAAGATCTAAAATCAATAATTTAAGTTTCTATCTTAGGGAATTAGAAAAAGAGGCACAAATTAAATCAAAGTAAGCAGAAAGAAAAAAATATTAAGATTAGAGCAGAAATCAATGACATTGCAAAGAGTAAATCATAGGGAAAAATCAATGAAGCCAAAAACTGGTTCTTTGAAAAGCTCAATAAAATTGGTAAGGTTTTAGCTAGGCTAAGAAAAAAAAAGAGAGAACACACAAATATTAATATTAGAAATGAAAGAGGGGACATCACTATAGTTTCCATGGGCATCAAAACAGTATTAAATGAATATGATGAACAACTTTATGACCACAAATTTGATAACCTAGATGAAATGGATCAATACCTTGAAAGACACAATCTGCCAACACTCATGCAAGAAGAAACATACAATCTGAATAGGCCCACAGCTATTAATTAAATTGAATTAATAACAAATAACTTTTTAAAATAGAAAGCAACAGACCCAGATGAGTTTACTGGTGAATTCTACCAAATACTTAAGGAAGAAATTATACCAATTCTCTACAATCTCTTCCAGAAGATAGATGCAGAGGGCATACTCCCTAACTCATCCTATGAGTTAGCATTACCCTAATAACAAAGCCAGACAAAGCCATTACAAGAAAAGAAAACTACAGACCAATATCTCTCATGAACACAGATGCAAGAATCCTTAACAAGATTTTAGTAAATCAAATCCAACAAGATGTAAAAAGCATTATACACCATGACCAAGTAGGATTTATCCCAAACATGTAAGGCTGATTCAACATTCAAACATCAACTGATATAATCTGTCACATCAACAGGTTAAAGAAAAATATAATTATCTCAATAGGTGCAGAAAACACATTTGACAAAATCCAACACCCATTCATGATAAAAACTCTTGGCAAACTAGGAATGGAGGGCAACTTCCTCATCTTAATCTAATACATTCACAAAACCCTACATACTTAATTGTAAGAAACTTGAAGCTTTCCTGCTAAAATCAGGAACAAGACAAGGATGTCCCTTTCATCACTGCTATTTAATATCACACTGGAAGTCCTAGCTAATGCAATTAGACAAGAAAAAGAAATAAAAGGTATGGATATTGAGACAGAAGACCTAAAACTATTTTTGTTTGCAGGTGACATAATCACCTTTGTAGAAAATCTGAAAGAATGGACAAGTTCTGGAACTAATCAGTGATTATAGCAAGGTTTCAGGATTCAAGGTTAACATACAAAAAGCAATTGCTTTCTTATATGCCAGCAGTGGAGAAGCAGAATTTGAAATTAAAAACAATACCACTTACATTAGCACCCCCAAAGTAACATACTTAGGTATGAATTTAGCAAAATATCTGCAAGATCTATATGAGAAAAACTACAAAACTCTGACGAAAGTTATAAAAGAAGAACTAAATAAATGGAGAGATAGCTCATGTTCATGGATAGGGAGACTCAATACTGTCAACATATTAGTTCTTTCCAATTTGATCTATAGATTCAAGGCAACCTCAATCAAAATCTCAACTAGTTACTTTGTGGGTATAGACAAACTGATTCTAAAGTTTATGTGGAGAGGCAAAAGTCCCAGAATAACCAGCTCAATATTGAAGGAGAAGAACAGTCAGAGAACTGATACCACCTGACCTCAGGACTTAGTATAAAGCTACAATGTTGAATTGGCAAAACAAAAGAAAAATAGGTGAGTGAAACAGAATAATGAGCCCTGGAATAGACCCATATCAATATAATCAACTGATCTTTGACCAAGGAAAAAAGGCAGTATAATGGAACAAAGACAATCTTTTCAACATTTCAAGAAATGGTGTTGGAACAACTAGACATTCACATGCCAAAATAAATAAATAAATAAATAACATGTGCAAAGGAGACTAATGAGTAATCTATGTTGTATCCATATAACATAACACCATGTAGTCCTTAAACCAACAAACAAAACTAAAAAAGTTCCTTATGATACTAATTGATTTACAGGATGCATAGATAAGTTAAAAAAGCAAGACGCAAAAGGGTATATAGTGTGATGGTCTTTTTTTTTGTAAAAAGAAATATATAAAGATAAATCAGAAACAAATGAATAGGTTTATCTAAGGGTGCACTGGGGGTACAGTGATACCAATGGAAATTTATTTGAGAATAACTTTTTCATATTGTTTGTCTTTTGAATCACATAAATGTTTTAAATATTCAAAAATTAAATTTGATGAAAATGGATGAAAAAATTAAAGTCCTTTAATTGATTATAATCAGTAAGAAACTGGCTTAACTAAATCAAGTTATTATATAACTACACATAAAGAATGATACATTTAAGTAACTTTTGTGTACAAAACTGTACATTATTCGTGGAATCAGCAGTTTTAGATCAGAAAGGAGTCAGGAAACATTTTCTATAAAGGGCAGATAGCAAATGTTTCATGCTCTGTAGGTCATATAAGCTCTCTGGCATTCTTCGTTTTTTTTGTTTGTTTGTTGCTTGGTTTTACAACTCTTCAAAAATGTGAAAATCCTCCTTAGATTGAGAAACAAGGACAAACCCTGCAGGAGTGTCCCATGGATTATAATTTGATGACCACTGTTCTAGATTTAAAGAAAATGAAGAAACATAACAGTCAAATGCAATTTGTGAATCTTGACTGGATCCTAGAATGAAAAACAACCCAACTATAAAAGTCATTTTGGGAATAACAGGAGAAATATAAGTGTAGTACATGTATTAGAAGATACTTGTGAATTATTGTTGCTTTTTCTTAGGTGTGACCATAGTGTTGTTGTTATACCAGAAGGTGCTATTTTTAGGTGATATCCACTGATATATTCTGAAGTGAAGTGTCAGGTTGATTGCAACTTGCTTTTAAATGTTTTAGTGAAAAGAAATAGAAATAAAAGATACCAGGAGTCAATAAAATGTTCTTAAATGATTGAATGGAAGTACATCCAATTTACTCAGTCTTTTGCAAAAATGCTTAGAGAGATGAAAGATCATAAAAATCAATCACCAGATTCTAGGCAGGTATGGATGATATCAAACCTCTGGAATTGAGCTTAAATTTGATTTATTACTATTTTAAGATTTGGGTCATATGTGAACAATCAGAGAGGAATGAAAACTTGATTAACTTTAGAGTTAAAAAGGAAGTATTAAGAGAAGTCATCAGGACGAATTATTTTTTGAGTTTCAAATCAGAATCTTGAATCTATAAGCATCATGGAAACTATTACTCAAATCTGCTCATTTTGCAGATAAGGAAACCACTGCCTAGAAAGGCTTTGCCCTGTGTCCAAATGTACCAAACAGTTAGTGTAAAAGAGCACAGTACATGTGTCTTTCCACTGTGCTGAAGCTGCTTAGTGTAGCTCAAAGTTACATATTTGATAAAGCCCTCATTTACCTTAATTTGTCAGATTAGCTTTCCTATCAATTCCTGCAAACACAGCAAAATGTTTAGTAGTTTTCTATTTGTCACTACCACTGTGTTGATAAACACAGAATGAATAAGTTGAGCAATTTACTAGAAGTTATACAGTTAGTTCAGGTTATATGTGCAAGCAATTTGACAAATGTGTTCTTAAATATCCAGCCCCTGGCATCTCACTTAAACATAGCGAAACAAACTTACTTAACATTATGAAGTCACAGAAAGGGACCCTGGTTTTTTGCGTATTTGTTTGTAATTCATATTGTAAAGCACAGGAGATATGCCAAAAAGAAGTCTATTTGCAAAAATCTCAATATATTGTAGGGGCTCTTCTCTGAATCAGAACAGCTTTTCCCTCTTTGTCCCAAAGAAAGTGAAATTTGATGGCACCCAATGGATGACACCACGCTCAGAGCTAAGGAGAATAAGGTGGGATTGTGGGAGAGGAAGGAATTAAAGGGCTTTGAGGTATAGAGAATCCATGGTGGAAAGAGACTCAACAGAGACCAAGTAAAGCAGAGGACTTTTTGTCCCCCTAGGACAACAAGAGGGATGATTTCATGGTTAGCTTTGAGAGAAGTGAAGAACCAGGTGCTTTAAAGATCCACTTACATTTTATGTGTGAATTCCCTCCAGTTTTATATTCAAAATTACTTCCTCATTTGAAACAAAGGAATTACAGGGATTTGTGTATTGATGGTATCTTTAAATCTCTAGTAGCTGGAATTATTAGGTGCCAATTAGATTATATTGGAGTTTGACATTAATAGAGGACACCTCTATTAAAAGGAGGTTGCTATGTAGTCTGCTCTGCAGATATCTTTGATGTCTTTACCAAAAGATGTCTTTTCAACATAAAAATAAAAGAGCAGTGGCTGCCTTCAGTGTGAGAATGTGCTGGAATATTTTATTATTGGGTTGGCATTGAAGTCTGCTGTGAAATGATTTTTATGAATGCTATTTCCTGGGAGGCTCACAGAACTGAGAATTGCATGTCATGAGGCCGTGATCCCAGGGAGCAGAAATCAAATAAATAAAGGTCTTGGGGAATTATGGTCTATGGGATATACTTTCTTCCCAAAATGAGTCCATAGTTCACTTTGATGGTGAGTTTAAATGGATCATATGAGAACAAAAAAATACATCTATCTTTAAGTGGAAACAAAGTTCCATTTAAGAATTTTCTCCATAAAAATAATATCTGAGGTCTAAAATTCCAATGTAAAAATAAGAATAGTTACTATGAAAACCAGACATGGTTTAATATATTGTTTTAAATCTTTTGATATAATGATATTCATATTTAGGAAATGAGAAATAGCAATTTAGAGCTTACTACTCCATAAGGGTATATGCTTGAGGGCTCCTTTCTAACAGACATATTAAAGGGGGTTCTCTTTAAGGAGAAGTAGGTTAATTGTAAGAAAAGTCAGAAACAGGTTGACTACAGCTGCAGAGCAAGGAACTGGCTTTAACTAGAAATAAAATGGAGAAAACTACAGGTTTTGCTCTGGGTTCATGCAATCATCTTTATAGAAGAATAACTGGGGATTAAAAACAAAATGGATTCCTACACACTTACTCCACAGAAATTCTGGCAAATGTTCAGTAGGTCAAGCTCAAGGAAATTTTATAACTATCTTCCAGATAATTTTAAGGAGGAGGCACATTTCACAACACAATGAGAGGACAACGATTAACAAAAGCTTCATATTCAAATGAGACACAGACATCTTTCAGACATTCGTATTTGGACAGACTATTAGTTTGCTTCATTCAGTTGCTACCTACAATGAATTGGGCAAGCCTTTGTAATATGGATCAAAGCTTTAAATAATTGGGACAATTTGTAGTCATGAGCTGAACTCGACTGACTGAAATCTAAAAGTAATAAATACAGGATTTTTCAATCTCTAATAAAGGAAAAAAAGTTCCTGAGTAATTTTTCTACCAGAGTGCTGTGAGACTCAAGTTATTATATTTGATGAGACAGTACCACAAATACTTATACAAATATTAGGAAAAATTAATCAGTGCTAAGCATAAGTAAATGCTTAATATACCCATACAGGCATACCTTATTTTGTTGCGCTTCAAAGATACTGTTTTTTAAAAACTGAAGGTTTGTGGCAACCGTGCATTGTCAGATGATGGTTGACATTTTTTTTTTAGCAATAAAGTATTTTTAAATTAATGTATGTACATTTTTTTAGATATAATGCTATTGCAAACTTAACAGACTAAAGTATAGTGTAAACGTAACGTTTAGAGTATACTAGGAAACCAAAAAATTTGTGTGACTCACTTTATTGGGATATTTGCTTTACTGCAATGGTCTGGAACCAAACCTACAACATCTCCAAGGTATGCCTGCATGTGCTTTCAAAGGATATTAAGCATTTAAAACAATCTGCTTGTAATTTTGTATCCTACTGTGTAGATATTCTACAAATCTGCTCTTAAAATGAGGTGAATTAGTAACAAACACAAACATTGCAGGAGATAACGTTGAATCTCAAAATTCAAGTGAATGAGAAATATTATGGTAGAACTAATAAACAAAGACAATGCTAAAATATACAGGATGATATAATCCTCTATGCCTCTTTTAAGAAATAATTCTTTAGAATAGATTCTAAACCCAGGATATGGGTCCCTGTCCAGCATGCAATGCCAGGATTCTGGAGCCTTGGAGTGCCCAGAATAAAAAGGACAAAAATAATGACTACTCTAAGCATAATAATATGAAGCCACAATACAAAATACCTACTTTAGCTCCTTTCATTCCCATGATCAGTGGAGGACTTTTTTTCCCCATTAAAAACAAGGCTAAGTAACTCCCCCAAGTTCATGCAGCTAATACCTAACAGAGCTAACTCTGGGCCCCCACTCAATAACCTTGACTTCCATGCTGCATTGCAGCTCAAATCAGAGAAGACACAGGACTCCTCTCTCCCGTGTGGTCATGGGGTCATCATCAATTCTAAACGTAAGCAGCTTCTAGTGCGGTGCTGCTCTGAGGTAACTATGATCCTTGAGGTCCTTTCATATTCTGTTGATTGTAAGAGCAGGGACTCAGATTTTAGGGGACTTGGTTTTGGCACCCTCTTCCAGTGGGTAAATTTTGGAGATGGAGAGAGGAGAGAAAACTCGTATCCATGCATGAGACAAGAATGGAGTACTGCAGTCAATTTGCCATCATGAGCTTCCAGAAGGACTTTGAAGGTGGTTGAAATGATTTGCTCCCCCTTCTATGTCACTTGCTGAAATGCGCTCATCTGGAGAACATAAATGTGGACAAAAAAATTTTCCCCCTTGAATCAGATAAAGATAAATAGGGCTGATGCTAAAAAGTATTCTCCCCATTTGACTGTAATTGGATATATTAGTAACCTACACAGAATTATGTTTTAAAAGTCTTCAGAATCAAATACCACACAAAAATACTTAAGGAAGTTCCAAGTAGTTATGCTAGAAATCTTCCTGTCTACACAATTCTCAGCTAAGCAAAATTATGGTACGAATTTGGAGAGTAGAGTTGTCATTTACCATAGTCATTCCTAAAGAAATTCATCAAGTGAATATGATAATGCAGACAGCCAAATCCTTATCTGGAATTTTTATTGTGAGTTGAAATTCATGTAGAATATGTAACCTCTTCTTTTATTAGGGTACTCCAAAAATCAAGTAAGAAATAGCAAGAAAGCAAGATTTTAAAAAAAGCAATGGAAATACGAACATAAACATTCCACTTGACCTCTGCTATAGGTATTCTACCAGACACCACAAGGCACCCAGCCTCAAACCTTAAAATATACCTCTCTCCCAAGTGCTCTCTCATCTCACCTTACCTACCAATTTGCAAAGTTTCTGCTTTTCCTCAACCCATTTAAAATTGGTTTGAACATTCAGTTGTGAAAGACAAAATGTCTTAACACAGAAACAGATGAATCTAGCTATTTAGTCAAAAAACAGTGATGGCAATTTCATATCCTACAAGACTCTTAAATCTATCTCTTCTTGCCCACTCTCAACGCTACTGGGTATTTAATTCAGGCTCAAGACTCCGCTGGCTTATACATTTACAGTGGTCTCTTGTTTCACCTACTGCCTTCATATCTTGACTCCATCTTCTGAACTGCTACCACAGTCATTTTTCTAAAATCACACAGCTAAATATCATAGTTTCCTGGTTAGAACATTCCAATGTCTCCCCATAACCTAGAGAATGAAGTCTTAACTTTCTAGGAAGTTATTTAGGATTCCTTACAATCTGTCCTCGGTCTACAGTCCTCATTCTTTGTGGCCCTCCTCAACCCCCTCGCCCATGGCCACTCCTTAGATAGCAGGTGCACTGGGCTGTGCGTTCTTCTTTAAATCAGTGACTCTCAAACTTAAGCGTGTATCAGAATCATCTAGAGGGCATGCTAAAACATAGATTGCTGGGTCTCACTCCCAGAGCATCTGATTCAGGAGGTCTGAATGGGGGCCCAAGTTTGCATTTCTCACAAGTTCCCAGATGATGCTGATGATGTTGGTATGAGGATTTCGCTTTGAGAATCAGTTCTCTAAAGGAAGCCAGATTTTCAACTACTTGAAATCCTTTGACTCAGCTCAAAATTGCTTTTGTTTCCTTTCTTGGTGGGGCCTCTCTTGGCTACTTCCTAAGTTGATGCATAACCTTCTAGGTTTATAAGCATTATTTACAATACAGAAAGCTGTGGTTTGTTTATCTGGCTGTTTTCTTCCTTTGACTATTAAGCTCCTTAAGGGTAGAGAGTATACTGCATTTATTTTTATATTCCTAGATTTAGCACAGTGGAGAGGAACCCAATCTCCTTCGCTGAATGAATTGGTGATATTGTATCTGCATTCTTGACTGGGCCATTTTCCAGATATAGAATTGGCCATGCTGTCTATTAACTTTAATAGCTACTGGCGCATGTATTTCAGTGACCTTTCGATAACATTTCACAGCTCTTAACAATTCACCAAAGGGAATTTTAAAGCAACCCTAATCTTACATTCTAATGAACAAAAGAAACATTCATGACAGGTAGTCAGAAATCAGTCTGATGAAATTCAATACAACATGAAACAAAAGACTTCAAATTATCCTGGAAGTTTTATAGGCCCCTGCCTCACATCATCTCTTTTTTTTTTTTTTGCAGTACATGGGCCTCTCACTGTTGTGGCCTCTCCTGCCGCAGAGCACAGGCTCCGGACGTGCAGGCCCAGCGGCCATGGCTCACGGGCCCAGCCGCTCCGTGGCATGTGGGATCTTCCTGGACGGGGGCACGAACCCGTGTCCCCTGCATCGGCAGGCGGACTCTCAACCACTGCGCCACCAGGGAAGCCCCTCACATCATCTCTTTGCTGAAGTTGTTGCTGCCCATGAAAACATAACTGGGATATTATGTAAGTTAAGTGAAAAACATCGGGTGAACAAAAAAGCAGTCAAAACAGGGCTTGTCAAAGTACTTACTGATTTATTGTTTCAACTGGTTGTTCTTTCACTGTGTGAACAGAGTCTAAAGGGCATATATGGGTTTATATGATCTACAGAGGTTAAGGAAAGGATCCTTAGGGAAGGTTGAGCTCTTTTCTTGCCTTTAACTCATGATCCAAAGTCACTGGTAAGGCCACCTAAGACAATGGAACCCAAATCTTCAACTTCTACTTGATTGTATACCTGGTAATTGGAACTCTTGCTCAGATGTCCAGAAGGACTTTTCGCAACACAAAAAGGGAGGCAAAAACAGTTTTAAGAGCCAGAGGAGTGAAAGCAGGACAAGTTAATGAAATGCTGATTGATGTGGGGAAGCTGGGTGGGGACTGGTCAGGGACTGGTCCCAAATTGTGATGGACCTTGAATGTCATGCCAAGGGGCCTAAATTTGCTTCACAGGTGTCTGGGAGTCACCAACCTAATTCCAGATTGGAATTAGAGAAACTAGAAACAGAAAGACTAACTAGAAGTCAAAAGATTGGGACCTGAGCCAATGTAGGGCATTGAGAATGGTAAAGAATAATATTTCAGAGAAAGAATTTATTCTTAGCGACTATATTAGTCAGAGTTCTCCAGAGAGACAGAATAAACAGGAGACCCAGGGAAGAGCCAATGTTGCAGATCAGGTCTGAAGACCATTGCTGGTAGAATTCCTTGCTCAGGGGTGAGGCGTGGGGCAGAGGTCACGCATTAAAGGTATTTAACTAACTGGATGAGGCCCACTCACAATATTGAGGACATTGTGCTTTACTCAAAGTTTACCAACGTAAACATCAATCTCATCTAAAAGAAACACCAAAACCCAAAAAACCTCAGTGGAAACATACAGAATAACGTTTGACTAATATCTAGGCACCCTGGCCCAGCTGAGCTGACAAAGAAAATTAACCATCACAGTGACCAACTGGATGGAGAACTAAGGGTGAGCAAAATAAGGGGTGGGTGGCATTGCCTTTAGCTTGGATATTTGAGTAAATAATGATGCTTTTAAACTAAGACAGGATCCCTGAGAAGAGGGACAAATTTTGGTAAGAGAAAAGTTTTCATTATTCAGGAAAGATTTATTGATCCTAAAGCTTGCATCGAGTACTAAGTGAAATAGCTCTTTTTAGTGTTTGTGGAGGGAATAAACATAAAGAAAACATCATATTAAGAGGAACCATTACATCGTGATTAAGCACGTGCTTCAGAGGCAGAGACACTGAACTTCTGTAACGTGGACCAGCCATTTAACATCTAAGTCTCAGTTTGCTCATCTGTAAAGTTAGGTGTTCTAAGAATTAGATTATACTTAGAATAATTACACATAATTACTATAATATGACTATATATGTGTGTGTGTATATATATATATATATGTATACACACACACACACACATTTACATAGTCTCAATTTCTCACAAACCCTGATATATGTATATATATAAAATGCCCGGCACCGGCACTTAGTAGTTCATCAAGAAACATCTCCAGGAAGATCAGTTGGGTTTTTACTGTATTGACTGTAACCAATGTAGAGTGCTAAACAAATATGAGAGAGATGAGACAAATATTTCCCCAGGGCCATGACAGTCTCAGGGGACACGGTTTCTGGGAGGGGACTAAGTGACTGTGTCTTCTGTTATAGTATGCTAAATGGCTCCACCGTGACTTAAAGCAGATAATGTGGCTCCCAAAGGAACCGTGTTAGAACCAGGGAATAATTTCAGCACTGGTCTCATTAGGGTCTATTATTTACTTGTGTAAACAACGTTTTTAGGATCTAGTAGTGCATATATAATATTTTATTAGGCTTCATAAAAGCCATAAATGTTTAAAATCTAGAAAACAAATTCAGGCCTCTCTACAATCATTTAATTGGAGCTGCGAAGATTACATGTTAATACACATTCATATACACAAACTCATTTAATCAGCATGGAAGTAGATTGTACCAGTTGCTGTAATAATTCAATATAGTTTGAGTATTCCTTAATGAATGGATAATATTAAGTGATGCACTGTAGCTGTTTCAAAATCAGAGGTGATGTTCTAAAATAGGCGTCAGAAAACTATGGCCAAATGGGCCAGCTTGTTTTGTGCATAAAGTTTTATTGAAACACATCCATATTCATTTGTTTGGTTTTGTCTATGGCTGTCTTCACTCTGCAATGGCTGAGTTGAGTAACTGAAACAGAGACCATATGGTCCTCAAAGCCTAGAGTATTTACTCTCTGGCACTTTAGAGAAAAAGTTGATTGACCCTTCTCTAAAAGGATTTTGGAAACTTGGCTTTACACCAGAGTGTGAAAAAGCTCAAACTATAAAGTCTAAGCATAAAGAGCAACGATAAACACTTTATGCTGATTAGATATAAAGATAGATTGGAGGAGCAGTGAAACTGGGGAAATCTTCAGAGTGTGAACAGCATCAAAAGAATGTAGCTGAGAACCCACTCCTGCCTGTTTTTGCCAAAGAAAAACACAAGCCCCAGGGTACCACTTCTTTCAAATCTGGAAAGGAAGACAGGCTTCCATTTTTAAAATCAGATTTCCAAGTTCTGAGTCACTTTCAGGATAAGCCAAAGAGGTCTGGCCACGATTTGCCATCTCTGACTCAGACCCTAAGGAAAGTAGTATTGTGAAATAACAGATAAGAGTGGAATGAAGAAAGGACACAGCTGATTGTGATTTCACAGATGCTTTTGCCTGCTTTACATGAAGGCCTCAGTGGACAGATAGAATATGTGCAATGCAAAGTATGACAGACAACATAGAAGAAGAAAAGCACCAGGCACATCCATCAATTTCAATATAAACCCCATCAGTTCCAAGGAAATGACGTATGAAGGGAGAGAGGACAGAGACGTGGCAATACCTGCAGGAGGCTGAGCAACTTAAAGGAAAAAATGCACTTTACCTGAGCTTCCAAATCACAGCAGATGGTGAGATCTGAAGGGAGATAAACATAAGGCCTGGAAAGCAAGCAATTCCTCCTGTCAGCTTTCAAGGGCTGGTGCAGATGAAAGATCAAGAACTAGACAGAAACTGTGCAACACCAGTGTTTGACAACACTCAGCGCTGTCTACTGGACGGGTAACGGATGGTAACCTGCTGAGGGGCGAGGAATCCCTTTAGCAATGGGAAGGACCCCCAGAACTGCTTAAAGTTAAAGAGTAGACATGAACCGGATGTGAGAAATTGGAAGAAAATAGGGCGTGCCACACAGCAAAAGCAAATCAGATGAATGAAGAGACAACTCTTTTCGGGTAGACTATAGAAGAGTGAGAAAGCCTCGAGCTACGAGAGAATCTGTAGATCCTGGGGAGGTTTTTCTGGCTCCTAGCTCCTAAAACAACAAGGAAGATGTCGAGTAGGTCACTGCCGGAAGCGCTGGCAAGACGATAAAGTTGGGATGGCTGATTCTGCAGGGTGACTTTGAGAGGCTGCCTCCACTCCCCTATGAATTTCCCACTCATTCATTTATTTATTCATTGATTCCTTCTTGCATTTGGTCCATAAATATTTATTTAGATGCCTGAGCACGTGTCAGACACTGTCCTTGGTGCTGGAGACAGAAGTGTGAACAAGACAAAGTCGCGTTCTTCCTGGAACTTATGTTCTATTTGGAGACACACCACTTAACAGCTATCTGGCCTGTTCCTCATTTTTCTCTTTTACAAAAAGGATACAAAAATGGTTATATTTACTTTTAGGATGGTATGAGAATTACTGAGAAATTTCTATAAGGCAGAATGTTCGTCAGAATTATTACAATTAACATTCTTATATCTGTTTCCCAGGCTCTATTGGTATTATCTTGCTAATAAACAGATTTGATGATGCCACCCCCTACTGTGATGTCTTTTCATTATTTATAGGAGGGGTCAGCAATTTTTTTCTGTAAAGGTTTAGGTAATAAATACTCCAGGCTTTGTGGGCCATACAGTCTCTCTCACAACTATTCAACTCTGCTGCTGCAGTGCAAAAGCAACCATAGACCACATGTAAATGAATGCAAGTGGCTGTGTTCCAATAAAACTTCATTTACAAGAATAAGTGGCGGGCCAAGATTGCCAACTTCTGATCTAGTCTAGAGCATAAGGTCCAAATTCTCTAGTATAGCATATAGTCTAATACCAAATTCTACTTCTATTTCATCATCCTCCATTCCTCCAGTAAAAATAAACAATTTGCTAATTCCTGATTCTATAATTTCTCATCTATTAAAAAAATGATAATGTGATTGTAAATTACTCAAATACTACAATAGCTAAAAACTGAATGAGAGCCTACTGTGCATACTGTTGTATAATCTTAATTTTCCATTAATAAGCGTATTATTTAATACATAGATTCTATCTTATTCTGTTCAATGGCTGCCTATTATCCCACTGCACAGATGAACCTCATTTCTTTAACTAGTCACTCTGCCCTTCAAACTTCCTTGCCTTGCACATGTTGCTTCCTCTGCCTTTTTTAAAAGACTTTCGTTGTCTAGCTGGCAATCATCTCCTTAAGCTCAAGAACCAGCTTAAATATTTTCTCTGTAAAATCTATCTATCCCCTGTAAAAAAATCCACTCTGCTCCTATTTATTTTATATATAAATCCTAAGAGTCTGGGGGAAATCTGCTAGGCAATTATAATTGATGAAATTTAATGAGTGTTTTACTAGATGCCAGATATTTTTAAAAAGCACTTTATCTGTATTAATGACCTAAAAAATCTGGTTTCTTGATGGTATTATCGAACTGCTGAACATGATGTCTTTTACTCTAAATTTTAAACAAGGTGAGTTGACTTTTTCTGTCACATGAAAGCAAAAGAATCCTACCTACTTTATATGTATTTAGGAACATCTAACATTGTGCATGGACCCTGGCAGATGCAATATTAAAGCTGCTTCTTCTCCTTTTAAGCAGTAAGTTCTCTGGCTGTGGTCACCAGACCTTAATCATGTAGGAATAATCAGGGGCCAGGATAGTAATTTTCTCATGGATGGAATCTCAATAAATATCAGCCTAGTGAGTTAATGACTCAGCTACAGAGCTGAGATAATTTACTGAATGGGAAAGGCGCAGACAGCTTTTCTTCTGAGTCCACTTTCTTCAACTTCCAGGGGTTTACTGTTTTAACTGCTTTGACGATGTAAAAATTGGGGTAAAGAGCATGGTGATATTACAGACATTAATACTACTAACTAGTTTTACCCTATATAAACTGCAGTTTTCCAGAACTCAAGTATCTTAATTTAAAATACAATCATACTATATGTTATCTGACTTTGAAAAAGGACAATGATTTTTTTGAATAAAACATTTTATTTTTTTAAAACATCTTTATTGGAGTATAACTGCTTTCCAATGGTGTGTTAGTTTCTGCTGTATAACAAAGTGAATCAGCTATACATATACATACATCCCCACATCTCCTGCCTCTTGCCTCTCCCTCCCACCCTCCCTATCCCATCCCTCTAGGTGGTCACAAAGCACTGAGATGATCTCCCTGTGTTATGTAGCTGCTTCCACTGGCTATCTCTTTTACATTTGGTTGTGTATATATGTCCATGCCACTCTCTCACTTCGTCCCAGCTTACCCTTCCCCCTCCCCGTGTCCTCAAGTCCATTCTCTATGTCTGCGTCTTTTTTCCTGTCCTGCCCCTAGGTTCTTCAGAACCAATTTTTTTTTTTTTTTAGATCCCATATATATGTGTTAGCATATGGTATTTGTTTTTCTCTTTCTGACTTACTTCACTCTATATGACAGACTCTAGGTCCATCCACCTCACTACAAATAACTCAATTTCGGTTTTTTTTATGGCTGAGTAATATTCCATCATACATATGTGCCACATCTTCTTTATCCATTCATCTGTTGATGGACACTTAGGTTGCTTCCATGTCCTGGCTATTGTAAATAGTGCTGCAATGAACATTGTGGTACATGACTCTTTTTGAATTATGGTTTTCTCAGGGTATCTGCCCAGTAGTGGGATTGCTGAGTCGTATAGTAGTTCTATTTTTAGTTTTTTAAGGAACCTCCATACTGTTCTCCATAGTGGCTGTATCAACTTACATTCCCACCAAGAGTGCAAGAGGGTTCCCTTTTCTCCACACCCTCTCCAGCATTGATTGTTTGTAGATTTTTTGATGATGGCCATTCTGACTGGTGTGAGGTGATACTTCATTGTAGTTTTGATTTGCATTTCTCTAGTGATTAGTGATGTTGAGCATCCTTTCATGTGTTTGTTGGCAATCTCTATGTCTTCTTTGGAGAAATATCTGTTTAGGTCTTCTGCCCATTTTTGGATTGGGTTGTTTTTTTGACATTGAACTGCATGAGCTGCTTGTAAATTTTGGAGATTAATCCTTAGGACAAAGATTTTTTTTTTTTATGGTACACGGGCCTCTCACTGTTGTGGCCTCTCCCGTTGGGGAGCACAGGCTCTGGACGCGCAGGCCGAGCAGCCATGGCTCACGGGCCCAGCCGCTCCGCGGCATGTGGGATCTTCCCGGACCGGGGCATGAACCCATGTCCCCTGCATCGGCAGGCGGACTCTCAACCACTGCGCCACCAGGGAAGCCCAGAAAGATTTTTATAAGAGACTCCTGCGCGAGGATCTAGATAAGATATTCATAGGTGATTGAGCTCTACAGAGACCAGGTTTCCTGGCAGCTCATCCTTGTCCATCGGCATGCATCTTGGAACTCTGTTATTTAGGTGAACAAAGGTGGAGTCTACCACCAAAGAAGCCAAGTCAAATTCATATCAAACAACAGGACACACTTCCATGATGGTGGGAGTACTGGGAGCTGACTCCAGATTTATTGGCAACTGTAAGAATGGCTCTCAGGCCTGGCAGTAAATTAAGGACACTTACCACATTGCATTTTATGGCTTCCCAAGAGTGATAGGATAAACCAATAATAACAATAATTATTCAGAGAGCCAGACCCTGTGCAAAGTGTGTTACCAAAATTTTCTTCATTTAATCCCCCTAACGACACTAGGGTGTAGGTATTTCTAGGCTCAATTTACAGATGACTGAATTGAGACCTAAATTAGACCTATTAAAGGGCATATGGTCAGGCATACAGTGATAGTGTTGTATTTGAGCCTCTCTGATTCCAGGCCCATGTTTTTTCACGAAAGCACTCATGCCATGGAAATTCAAACAGAACAGTTAACTTCTGACTTCCTGTTTCCTTAGGTTAATCTGGATGCAGCGTCACCTCACATAACATCATTTAAGGAACTAGATGTTCCAAGTTGTTTTCTCCAGCTCTATAGCCCAAAGGGTTTGATTGGTCAAGCTAGCAGACATTTTGAGCTATCTATAAGAGTGTGTAACCCTTCTCTCTTCAAGAGCCTAAGGATTTGGGAGATTATTTCCTCCTAAGAAATTCCAGGAATTGGAAGAAATAAAGACAAAGGCAGAAAAAGGAGGACTGGTGAGATTTATATTCATTTTCCTCAATATGAAGGCAATTCACATAATGATTCAGTATGGACCAGGCTCTCCTTTTATGTGATGTGAATGGTGTCAAATGAATGGTGTCTCTTATACCTGCACATGATCTAGAGCCAGGAAGACACTCCCAGATCTGCACAACCTCAAGAACAGGATAGAAATTACACAGCCTCATTATGTTTACTGGCTGCCACCCTGGAGTTACCTCTGTGGCTGGTGGTGAGTGAGCAGTGGAGAGCATGACTTATACTATCACCAGCATCTGTTACTGTAAGGCTGTCAGGAGACAAATCTCCATTGGTCCCCGACATTTCTGCACATCTTCTGCACAGAAGCACTGCCTTTTCAAGGATGTCTGCATGGTAAACAGCCTTGGAAGACAGGGATAGTGTCTTCCTATGGAGCAGAGGTAATGGTTTGTTTCTTGTCCAGTATAACGAAGATAATGCATCCTTCTGGGGCAAGGCTCAGGCAGGTTTGCTTGCAGCCCATTATAAAAGATGCAGGTTCCCTATGCTTGAGGTTCCCCAGCTGCATGACAAACCAACAGTGTACTCAGCATCCACCTGAGCCACTTTGCATCAGCCCATGGGATGTGGCTGGGGGGAAGGGAACTGATGTGAACGTGAAGCTCACGCTGTTTGCCTGCTGTGTGTAATAAAGTCCTTTGTCTTGTCCCGTGAGTCTTGTGTTCTGCCAGGTTAACCTGTTCACTTGCAAGCAGGGTTAAATATCAGATCCTCCACAGTCCCGATAGAGGCCTACCAATCTGCAACTCCACAGTGCCCAAGATGTCCTTAATGTTGTATCTAGAGAGCCCAGCCCAAACAAGAGTCTTATTTTTTATTACATATGTTTTCCTTTCTATTATTATTTGGCAGCCTCAGTGTTGGCCAGGTTCTACCACTTCTAAAATAAAGCATGCCTAATGAGTGAACATTCCATTATGCATGGGTCCCAAGGTACCCATTCCCATACAGAAATCCCTATAAACACACAAAAAACCAAAAGAGGCCCTTAGGGGAAACAACAGTCTAGCCCTTTTCTCACAGAGTCCTGATATCCATACTGTATTGAAAAGTTTTGATGATTATGGGTCTGTCCTTAAAGGAAGTGTAAATTAGACTGAGCTAATCAATAAGATAATGACTTGTTTGTCTTGAATTGGCTGTAAACCTCCCACATCCAGGTATCCAATCTACTATTAACTAGATGCAAGAGTCTGCTAGGACCACTCTTCTATGAAGTACAGCATGTAAGTATCGTTTTCTGGGGCAACTCTCTGTTGGTGTAACATTGGTTCTCTTTGTGATGGAGACAGTAAAGACGGGGTAGGATTTTAACTCTCTTAATTTCAGGTTGATCTGAAACCAGCCCGCTTCATTTCAAGAAGTTTTTACCTTAAACCTGTGCTTTCAGATGAATTACCTTCCAATAGCCCCTCCCCCGTCTCTCTCTCTCTCTCTCTCTCTCTCTCTCTCTCTTCATTAATGACATGGTTATAGGAGGTAATCAGTATTTTCCCCATGACATAAAAACTGACTTTCAGTTTTCAATAAACAATGTACTCTCTTTCTCTATATTTGAATTCTTGAACCCAAATAATGACCTTACAAGTGTGATGGCTTAAAAGACTCTTGGTTTCTCCTCTAACACTTCTGACCTGTTTGGCCTAAATGGAAGCATCTGCAGATTGCTTTGTAATACATAATTCTGTCTTTTTAAAACTTTAAAAAATAAATTTATATCCCCTTTACCCATTCTGTCAGATTTTTTTTTTTTTTAGTGTTGGTGGTAGGGGTACATGGTCCATAGAAACTTTATAAAAGTCTCTCTCCTACCCCTTAATATCCTGAAGTTCCTTGTAGTCTCTCATCAGCCTAAATCAAAACAAAATCTTTTTATCCATGCGCCATATTACACACACCCTCTTGAGCCTTTGACCCTTACTGTCTAGACTGAATGACACTTCCAGTTTCATCACATTCCCGGGACAACTGTCCCCACTCCCACCTGGTTGTATACACCTCAAACAGTCCCTTGGAGATTATAACCTTTCTTATGTTGGACTGGTTTTCTCTTGAGAATGGACCTTTGGAGTGGGAGGGCTTTCTCTCTTTGGAGATGCTATGCTGGCTGGCTATTCCCAAATCTCTGTTGTAAACAGCAGACAGGAGGAGGTCTTGAACTCTTCACATGTGATTAATTTTTATTCTGTCCTACCAGCCTTGTATTCAACTCTGCTAACTCTCTAACATCTTGAGCTGATGATGTTATCACCCGATGGTTAAGGGCGACTGTTCCATATTTTGATTCTATATTTGGGTTCGGTCCCTAGCTCCACTGGATAGAATTTCGTTCTAACAGCTCATATTCCCATGGAGTTTATACAACCTTTCTCAGCTGGTTGGGCAGGACAGTTAATTAGCACAGTCACCTCAGCTGTGCTGACATTGGTTGATGATATCAGTGTAAAACCAGCAATGTTTTGGAATGATAGTCTGTGTGAACTGATGCCAAAAGAGCCCCGCTGCCTTTTCCTCTTCTGTTCAAAATATGTTTAATTGTAGCTCTTCTTCCAAAGTACAGATAACACTAGTGATTAAAAAAAAACACACAAACACACACCAAAACTGGTATTATAACAAACCAGAGAGGAGCTAATCACTGGCTATTAAACAAAATCTATTTCCTAAGAGACAATATAGAGTTGTATGGGTTTGAAAGCACAAAACAATGCTATTTTTATCTTGCAATCCAGTTCCACATATGGTGATTCTGCTGAGCACTGTGACCAGGCAAAGTTGAGGGACTTGTTACAGTGAGTTTATTAGCTGCAATGGGACCTTGTTCCATTTAATTTATGCCGGGCGCTATTATATGCAAATCACTAACATGGTACAGAGTTGGTTACAAAAGAAATATCAGAACAGAATGGAGAGCTGTCTCTATATTCTTCTAGAAGTATCTCAATGATATCATTTCACCCTATTATTTTTTGGAGACATGTTAAAAATTACCTGCCATGCTCTCTCATTGAAAAAGAAAATATTTTTTATATTTTAGATGAAATTAAGATCATAATATTTAACATCCTGGGTAATTCGTGCAAGGTGCTACTTTGAGGAGTTTCAATGGAGCATCAGCTGTTTCCCTACTGCAGTCTGGTTTGCTTTTTACCACTTGGCTTCAGTTAATTGGACAAGAGACTGGCACCTCTACTAAGGGCACCTGACAAGTGAGCCTTGGCATGGTACAAGGACATTGCTCAGTAGGGGTAGTTTTGGGGGGAAGATGATGGGCTAAGTGTTTTCTTTTTTTCTTTTTTTTTAAGAATTATTTATTTATTTATTTGGTTGCATGGGGTCTTAGTTGAGGCAGGCAGCCTCCTTAGTTGCAGCACATGGACTCCTTAGTTGTGGCATGTGAACTCTTAGTTGCGGCAGGCATGTGGGATCTAGTTCCCTGACCAGGGATCAAACCTGGGCCCCCTGCGTTGGGAGTGCTGAGTCTTATCCATTGCGCCACCAGGGAAGTCCTGGGCTAAGTGTTTTCTGACAGCAATTTTTTGGACTATTTTTTGCGATTACAGAAGAAAGACACTCATCTAGGACTTCAGTCCAGCTACATCTAGGACTGAAGAAGAACAGGGATAGGGCTACATTCCAATTAAGTAGTCATCTTACAACAGGACTTATATTTTCCTAAGAATTCCAGTCCCAGTTTGGAATTTATGATCATGTTTACATGTATCTATCAGATGCTTCCTGGCATAGCTGGAATATTCCTAAAAGGCTTTCCTAGACCAGGAGTCTAGAGCTGCCATCATTTTAGCCTGGCACATGCAAGTGCAAGCAGTCCATTCAAGGTTGTCATCCCAGGGTCTGGCACCATCCATGTCTTTGCAGAAACATGGTTTATTTGTTTGGAGAAAATGTTACTTCTGTTCTCACTAGTTTCTCTGTATATCAGAAAGAAAGGAAAGCTGTATTCTGAGCTGAGAAAGCTTCAATAATGTATGATTTAAAGAGGCCAACTAGAGGCAGAGTCAAGATGGCGGTGTGGGAAGATGCAGAGTTAGTGTCTCCTCACAACTAGGGCACTTGCCGGCCGCTGGTGGGGGACTCTGATGCTCAAAGAGATGGGAGGAGCCCCAAAGTGAACCAGTAGGATGTAGGGGGACTGAGGGAGGAGGAGAAGTGGAGGCCAGGCACGATCAGCGCCCCTGAGGCTGGGGAGGTCAGGAGAGGCAGGCGGAGGGACTCTCCGGGAAGAGTGTTAAAGCCCCATCCAGGCTGCGTGGGTCCCGGGGGCATAGGAGGGAGGCCAGTGAGATCAGGAGAGGCAGGTGGGAGGGGCCATCCAGGAGGAGCAGAGAGGAGCCAAGGGTAATTGCCCCACTCACTCGGGCCCTGGGAGCCTGTTGAGTTTCCAGGTGAGGTCCCCTGCCCTCTGAGACCAGGGGTGGGGGGCATGCCTGGGCCCCTTCTGTTCCTTGAGCCTAAGGCCCACCCTCCACAGCCCCCAGGGCCTTTTCCAGCCCTGTGGGTCCTGAGCATTGGTCTCGCCCACTGCCCAAACCTCATCCTTGCTTAGGCCCCACCCTCCACAGCCAAGGCCTTTCCCCCCCACTTTTTTTTTTTTTTTTTTTCCCTCCTCCTCTTTTTTACTACTGTGGTACTGATGTACCTTCTGGTTGTTGATTCATCTATATTTTTATTTTTATATTCTTTCTAACATATGTTAGTTTCCTAATCTAATTTTATTTTTTACTTTGTTACTGTTGTTTTTTGGTGTTTTTTTTTTGCCGCCCCATGCAGCTTGCAGGATCTTGGTTCATGAGCTGGGGTTTGGGCCAAACCTCCTGTGATGGGAGCTCTGAGTCTGAACCACTGGACTAATAGAGAACCTCAGACCCCAGGGAGTATTCATAGGAGTGAGGTCTCATGGAGTTCCTCATCTCAGAACCAAGACTCAGCTCTACCCAACAGCCTACAAACTTCAGTGTTGGAAGCCTCAAGCCAACCAACCAGGAAGACAGGAACACAATCACACTCATTTAAAAAAAAAAAAAAATGAGATGGCAAAAAAATATGTCACAGATGAAGGAGCAAGGTAAAAACCTACAAGACCAAATAAATGAAGAGGATATAGGCAATCTACCTGAAAAAGAATTCAGAGTAATGACAGTAAAGATGATCCAGAATCTCAGAATTAGAATGGAGGCAAGGATTGACAAAATACAAGAAATGTTTAACAAAGATGTAGAAGAACTAAAGAACAAACAGAGGTGAACAACAAAATAACTGAAATGAAAAATACCCTAGGAGGAATCAATAACGGAATAACTGAGGCAGAAGAACGAATAAGTGAGCTTGAAGACAAAATGGTGGAAATAACTGACAAGGAGCAGAATAAAGAAAAAAGAATGAAAAGAATTGAAGACAATCTCAGAGACCTCTGGGACAATACTAAACGCACCAGCATTTGAATATAGGGGTCCCAGAAGAACAAGAGAAAAAGAAAGGGTCTGAGAAAATATATGAAGAGATTATAGGGGAAAACTTCCCTAACATGGGAAAGGAAATAGTCTCCCAAGTCCAGGAAGCACAGAGAGTCCTATACAGGATAAACCCTAGGAAAAACACACCAAGACACATATTATTCAAACTAACAAGATTAAATTAAAAGAAAAAATATTCAGCAAGGGAAAAACAAAAAATAGCATACAAAGGAAGCCCCATAAGGTTATCAGCTGATTTTTCAGCAGAAACTCTGCAGGCCAGAAGGGAGTAGCATGATATACTTAAAGTGATGAAAGAGAAAAACCTAGAACCAAGATTACTCTACCCAGCAAGGATCTCATTCAGATTCAATGGAGAAGTCAAAAGATTTTCAGACAAGCAAAAGCTAAGAGAATTCAGCACCACCAATCTAGCTTTACAACAAATGCTAAAGAAACTTCTCTAGGCAGGAAACACAAGAGAAGGAAAATACCCACAAAAACAAGCCCAGAACAATTAAGAAAATGGTAATAGGAATATACATATTGATAAAAACCTTGAATGTAAATGGATTAAATGCCCCAGCCAAAAGACACAGACTGGCTGAATGGATACAAAAACAAGACCCATATGTATGCTGTCTACAAGAGACCCACTTCAGACCTAGGAACACATACAGACTGAAAGTGAAGGGATGGAAAAAGATATTCCATGTAAATGGAAATCAAAAGAAAGCTGGGGTAGCAATTCTCATATCAGACAAAATAGACTTTAAAATAAAGACTGTTACAAGAGATGAGGAGGGACACTACATAATGATCAAAGGATCAATCCAAGAAGAAGATATAACAATTATAAATGTTTATGCAGCCAACATAGGAGCAACTCAATACATAAGGCAAATGCTAACAACCATGAAAGGAGAAATTGACAGTAACACAATAATAGTAGGGGACTTTAACACCCCACTTACACCAATGGAGAGATCATCTGAACAGAAAATAAAAAAGGAAACACAAGGTTTAAATGACACAATAGACCAGATAGATTTAATTGATATTTATAGACGTTCCATCCGAAAACAACAGAATACACTTTCTTCTCAAGTGCACATGGAAGATTCTGTAGGATAGATCACATCTTGGGTCACAAATCAAGCCTCAGAAAATTTAACAAAATTGAAATTGTATCAAGCATCTTTTCTGACCACAAAATTATGTGATTAGAAATCAATTACAGGAAAAAAACTGTAAAAAAAACAAATATATGGAGGCTAAACAGTGTGCTACTAAATAACCAAGAGATCACTGAAAAAATCAAAGACTATATAGAAAATACACAGAAACAAATAACAATGAGAACATGATGACCCAAAACCTATGGGATGCAGCAAAAGCAGTTCTAAGAGGGAAGTTTATAGCAATTCAATCTCACCTCAAGAAACAAGAAAAATCTCACACAATCTAACCCTACACTTAAAACAACTAGAGAAAGAAGAACAAAGAAAACTCAAAGTCAGTAGAAGGAAAGAAATCATAAAGATCAGAGCAGAAATAAATTAAATAGAAATGAAGAAAACAACAGCAAACATCAATAAACTAAAAGCTGGTTCTTTGAGAAGATAAACGAAATTGATAAACCCTTAGCCAGACTCATCAAGAAAAAAAGGGAGAGGATGCAAATCAATAAAATTAGAAATGAAAAAGGAGAAATCACAACTGACACTGAAGAAATACAAAGAAGTATAAGAGACTAGTACAAACAACTATATGCCAATAAAATGGACAACCATGAAGAAATGGTCAAATTCCTGGAAAGGTAAAGTTTTCTAAGACTGAACCAGGAAGAATTAGAAAATATAATCAGACCGATCACAAGTAATGAAATTGAAACTATAATTACAATTCTTCCAACAAACAAAAGTCCAGGATCAGATGGCTTGACAGGCGAATTCTATCAAACATTTAGAGAAGAGCTAACAGCAATCCTCCTTAAGCTCTTCCAAAAAACTGCAGAGGGAGAAACACTCCCAAATTCATTCCACAAAGACACCATCACCCTAATACCAAAACCAGAAAAGATATCACAAAAAAAGAAAATTATAGACCAATATCACTGATGAACATAGATGCAAAAATCCTGAACAAAATACTAGCAAACAGAATCCAACAGCACATTAAAAGGATCATACACCATGATCAAGTGGGATTTATCCCAGGGATGCAAGGATGCTTCAGTATACACTAATCAATCAATGTGATACATTACATTAACAAATTAAGTAATAAAAACCATATGATCATCTCAATAGATGCAGAAAAAGCTTTTGCCAAAATTCCATACCAATTTAGGATAAAAACTCTCCAGGAAATGGGCATACAGGGAACCTACCTCAACATAATAAAGGTCATATATGACAAACCCACAGCAAGCATCACACTCAATGGTGAAAAACTCAAAAGCATTTCCACTATGATCAGGAACAAGACAAGGATGTCCACTCTTGCCAGTCTTATTCAACATAGTTTTGGAAGTCCTAGCCACAGCAATCAGAGAAGAAAAAGAAATAAAAGGAATACAAATTGGAAAAGAAGAAGTAAAACTGTCACTGTTTGCCTATGACATGATACTATACATAGAAAATCCTAAAGATGCCACCAGAAAACTACAAGAACTAATCAGTGAATTTGGTAAGGTTGCAGGATTCGAAATGAATGCACAGAAATCTCTGCCTTCCTATACACCAACAACAAAAAATCAGAAAGAGAAATTAAGGAAACACTCCCATTTACCACTGCAACAAAAAGAATAAAATACCTAGGAATAAACCTGCTTAAGGAGGTGAAAGATTTGTACTCAGAAAAGTATAAAACACTGATGAAAGAAATCAAAGATGACATAAACAGATGGAGAAATATATCATGTTCTTGGATTGGGAGAATCAGTATTGTGAAAATGACTCTACTACCCAAAGCAATCTACAGATTCAATGCAATCCTTATCAAACTACCGATGGCATTCTTCACAGAATTAGAACAAAAAGTTTTACAATTCGTACGGCAACACAGAAGACCCTGAATAGCCAAAGCAATCTTGAGAAAGAAAAATGGAGTTGGAGGAATCAGGCTCCCCGACTTCAAACTATACCACAAAGCTACAGTAATCAAGACAGTATTGTACTGGCACAAAAACAGAAATACAGACCAATGTTACAGGATAGAATGCAGAGATAAACCCACACACATATGGGCACCGAATTTACAACAAAGGAGTTAAGAACACACAATGGAAAAAAGACAGCCTCTTTAATAAGTGATGCTGGGAAAACTGGACAGCTACATATAAAAGAATGATATTAGAACACTACCTAACACCATCCACAAAAATAAACTCCAAATAGATTAAAGACTTAAATTTAAGACCAGACACTATAAAACTCTAAGAAGAAAACATAGGAAAAACAGTCTTTGACGTAAACCACAGCAAGATCTTTTTTCACCCACCCCCTAGAGTAATGGAAATAAAAACAAAATTAAGTAAATGGGACTTAATTTAACTTAAAAGCTTTTGCACAGCAAAGGAAACAATAAACAAGACAAAAAGACAAACCCCAGAATGGGAAAAAATATTTTCAAATGAAACAACAAAGAATTAATCTCCAAAATATACAAGCAGCTCATGCTTGTATGAGCTCAATATCAACAAAACAAACAATCCAGTTAAAAAATGGGCGGAAGACCTAAATAGACATTTCACCAAGGAAGACATACAGATGGCCAAGAGGCACATGAAAAGATGCTCAACATCACTTATTATTAGAGAAATGTAAATCAAAACTACAGTGAGGTATCACCTCATGGTGGTCAGAATGGCCATTATCAAAAAATCTAGAAACAATAAATGCTGGAAAGGGTGTGATGAAAAGGGAATCCTCCTGCACTGTTGGTGGGAATGTAAATTGATACAGACACCATGGAAAACAGTATGGAGGTTCATTAAAAAACTAAAAATAGAACTACCATATGACCCAGCAATAACACTACTGGGCATATATCCAGAGAAAACCATAATTCAAAAAGAGACATGTACCAGAATGTTGACTGCAGCACTATTTACTATCGCCAGGACATGGAACCAACCTAAATGTCCATCGACAGATGAATGGATAAAGAAGATGCGGCACATATGTATGATGGAATATTGCTCAGCCATAAAAAGAAAGGAAATTGAGTTATTTGTAGTGAGGTGGATGGACCCAGAGTCTGTCATACAGAGTGAAGTAAGTCAGAAAGAGAAAAACAAATACCATATGTTAACGTATATGTATGGAAGATAAAAAAAAAAATGGTACTGATGAACTTAGTTGCAGGGCAGGAATAAAGAGGCAGACATAGAGAATGGACTTGAGGCCATGGGGTGGGAGGGGGAGGCTGGGGTGAAGTGAGAGTAGCATTCATATGTATACACTACTGAATGTAAAACGGTTGGCTGGTGGGAAGCAGCAGCATAGCACAGGGAAATCGGCTCGGTACTTTGCGATGACCTAGAGGGGTGGGATAGGGAGGATGGGAGGGAGGCTCGAGAGGGAGGGGATATGGGGACACGTGTATGCATATGGCTGATCCACTTTGTTGTGCAACAGAAACTAACACAGTATTGTGAAGCAATTATACGCCAATAAAGATCTATTAAAAAAATAAATAAAGAGGCCAACTAATGGACAGCCTCATGTAAATTGATGAAGTTAGACCACACCCTCCCATCTTACACAAACATAAATTCAAAATGGCTTAAAGACTTAAGCATAAGACATGACACCATAAAACTCCTAGAAGAGGTCATAGACAAAACATTCTCTGACGTGAATCGTACAAATATTTTCTTAGGTTAGTCTCCCAGCGCAATAGGAATAAAAACAAAAATAAACAAATGGGACCTAATCAAACTTACAATCTTTTGCACAGCAAAGGAAACCATAAACAAAATGAAAAGACAACCTACGGAATGGGAGAAAATATTGGCAAACAATGCGTCAATCAAGGGCTTAATTTCCAAAATAGACCAACAGCTCATACAACTCAACAACAACAAACAAATAACCCAATTGAAAAATGGGCAGACGACCTAAATAGACACTTCTCCAAAGATGAAATACAAATGGCCAGTAGGCACATGAAAAGATGCTCAACATCACTAATTGTAAGAGAAACGTAAATCAAAACTGCAATGAGGTGTCATCTCACAGTGGTCAGAATGGCCATCACTAAAAACTCTACAAATAACAAACGCTGGAGAGGATGTGAAGAAAAGGAAACCCTCCTACACTGTTAGATGGGACTGTAAGTTGGTACAGCCACTATGGAAAACAGTATGAAAGTTCCTCAGAAAACTAAAAATAGAATTACCATATGATCCAGCAATCCCACTTCTGGGCATATATCCAGATGAAACTCTAATCCAAAAAGACACATGCATCCTTATGTTCATAACAGCACTATTTACAATAGCCAAGACATGGAAACAACCTCAATGTCCATTGACACATGAATGGATAAAGAAGATGTGGTCCATATATACAATGGAATACAACTCAGCTGTAAAAAAGAATGAAATAATGCCATTTGTAAGTAAAAGAATGCAACTAGAAATTATCATACTAAGTGAAGTAAGTCGGAAAGAGAAAGACAAATACCATATATCACGTATATGTGGAATCTAAAGTATGACACAAATGAACCTATCTATGAAACAGATTCACCGACATAGAGAACAGACTTGTGCTTGCCAAAGTGGAGGGGGCTGGGGGAGAGATGGAGTAGGAGGTTGGGGTTAGCAGATGTAAGCTACTATGTATGGAACGGATAAACAACAAGGTCCTACTGTAAAGCTCAGAGAACTATATTCAGTATCTTACGATAAACCATATGGAAAAGAATATTAAAAAAAAGAATGTATACATCTGTACAACTGAGTCACTTTGCTGTACAGCAGAAATTAACACAGCATTGTACGTCAATACTTTTATACTTCAATAAAACAAATAAAAAAACAAAGAGGCCAACTAAGAAGATATTTACATGTGTGTCCCGGGCAAGGGAGGCACGAAGAGACCTGGGAAACAGGTGTGGGTATGGGTCAATTTACATTTTCCAGGACAAAAGGAAATTCTGCAGAGTCAGTGAGCTTTGAAAACTGTGAAGATATTTTAAACAGCCCCTCATATTCTGCAAACTTTTACATATCTAACTGTTCAGTCATCTACAGTTTAGTGCACAGAATTTCCAAAATTTTTATAATTTCTCTCTCAAAGTGTGGCATTCATTTTTACTTCACTGGTAGTTTAATGCCCGATAAATTATTTAAAATTAGAAACTAACAAAATATGGAGACGGTCTAACAACTAGAATTCTGTTTTGCCTTTTACAAATTTTTCAACATGTATCAATTGAATGCTTCCTGTGTTCTAGGTACTGTGCTTGATGCCTGGTCACGTGAAACTTCTACTAGAAGAAAAGTCTGGGTATCTGTGCACAGATGGAGCAACTCGTAATTTGTCTGCATGTGAGACACTCATCCTCTGGTGGAGAAGGAATTTCCCCAAGCTCTTGGGACACTGCCTCCTGTACCACCACAGTAAAAAGTCCAGCGGAAAATGATTCAGACACACTCTCTGACCTCATAGATCTTTTATTCCATTTTCCCTAAAACAATAATGATGTTGTAACATTGACAAGGTTGGTGATTCAGAGCTTGCCCAAAATGGTCTTATAAACTAAGCAGATGAGGGAAATAATGCAACATAGAACATACTAGAATTCTTTAATATAAGTCTCCCTTTGTCAGGCAAACAGAGCTATGGAAACTCTGCTTCTGTTTCCTGGCATCTACGTATCACTGTGAGTCAGGGTTTTTAAGACTTGACTTTAAAAAAAAAGAGCTCAAGTCAGCGGCTCAAAAGTGGCATGCACATGACTATGTCAAAGACCATTCCACATTTTCAACGTCTGCTTAAAGGCAAACTTTGGCGGACTTCTTATTGAAACTTACTTTTGAGTAAAATTTAAATTGACGTGATTGGGTAAATTTTGGATTGATTTCAGTTATATTTAGGAAGTAGCCATAAATATTTGCATGAAATAGGAAAAGTGGGCTGTGCAAAATATAAATTTGCATAAAGATTGCTTTTCTATTTTGCCTTGGTGAAGGAAAGTCAGGACCAATGCACAGTTTGGTAGCTGGGCTTATGTGCCTTTTGGAAGAGGATTCATATTTTTACAAAATCAAACTCCTGAAGGGGTCCATGTCCCAAAGAAAGGTTAAATATCACTGCAGTAAACTGTGGACTGTGGGGAAGTATTTTGTTTAAAGAAATACATGGTCTCATATAGTTTGCTTTGAGAAATGGCTGTTCAATGATTGTTGACTGAGTGAAACCACTGCCTAGGAGCAATTCCTTAATGCTCTGCTCCTAGAGAATGCATTTCCTCTCAGGAACCCAAACTGTGCCACAATATGGCAGGTAATTCAGCCTCAAAGCAAATGGCAGTCCTAGATAAGGGAGAGAACTAGCTCATTATGAAACTGGTGAATACAACTTCACTGTGAATACTGTAGACATGTGTATTCCAGTATTGCAAAAATCTTGTTTCAAAATTATTTTGTTTGTTCATTTGCTTTTTTTTTTTTTCTGTGTGAGAAGAGGAATCCACATGCAAGGACAACACTGTTGTGTAAAACTGCCAATCGTGTAAGGTTGCAGGAAACGCTGCTGAGGATGAGAGGGTGGGGAATAAGGATCCTAGTACTGGTCTCCGCCTTCCTCGCACTAGCCTTCCTATCTCACCCACTCTTCCTATAGGCGCTCTTTCTCTCTCTCTAGAAGTCTGTGCGTGGTCCCCACCCCATCCCCATTCTCTCCTTCTCCAGTCCCTGGCTAGGTCCCCTCTCTCTGTTTGTTTTCATGTGTTAACACTCAGACTCAGATTACAGGAAAGCCATAGTTCTGTAAATGGCCTGAGGGAGGGACCGGCTCACATTTCATTCGCCTAGAAATTTAGAATTACAAATTAATCTACAAGAAACAATTGCTGGAGCAATTTAAAACTGATGTGGGCAACAGTCCACACAGTCCCCTTACAGTGGACGCCAGGGCAGAGCGAGAGAGGGGGCCGGAGGGCCGCTATTATGCTCCTTAGTCTACGGCCTCACCAAGAACATTAGCTTTCTACAAGGATTAAGCGAGGTAACTGAAAACGTTTATAGCATTATGCCTCTAATAAAGCTACATTCATTTTTGACTTGATGAAATTATCAGCTATTTAACAGCCTTTTAGGGTGTTTTGACTGCAACATTTTCATTTATACCTTAATGCAAAAATGCCAGCTGTAGAGTCCCTGTTTGCTAGTGGGGGTGGAGTAGTAAAAAGGAGCTTAGACAAGGTGATATATACAAGGTGTGCTCTCATAAAAGACAGGCTTTCCTTTCAAATCTTTGGAAATTACTACAGCATTTAAATTAATTTCTCTCTCTCTCTCTTCATTTAGCATTTGCTAAAAATATCTGGTCATGCAAGAAGGCCTCAGATCCAGTGTAATTTACATTGACAGTAAAGAGTTGTCAGTATAGGCTAGTGAGAATTTTTATACACTTTTATTCTGTTTTATTGTATATGGTATATCAGCAACATTTCAAGAAATGATATAAAGTAGTGTTTTTATATCAAAATGGTTTTCTCCGTTTCGAGAACCTTTGAAATTAGGAGTCTCAGTTTTCCCTCATAGTTTCCTAAGGGCCCCATTGGTGGGTAGGGCTAGCTCAGTATGGTTAACTCTAAATTGTATATAATTCGACTTCATTATGCAGCTATTTTAGTCAACTTTTATATTATTTTTCAGTAGTAGCATATTATTACTATAATTACTCTTGGTGGTGATTAGCCTTTGTTGATTGCTCTCTCATTCCATTATTACTCGATTCCATATGTACATGGCTATGTAGAATCCGAGTGAAGGAGAAGCACTGAAGAAGCAGAGATGGTTTACAACAGAAGACCCAGGGAAGGTTGCTGGCATTGCCCTGGGACTGGAGGAACGGGTCAGATGTCAGTGGGTAGGGATGAGGGAAGAACATTCTAATCACCTCAAGAGCAAAGTCATGGTGAAAGCTGACGTGTGTGTGTAGAATATTGTGAAGAGCTGTTGGGAGCCCTTGGGAGCCTAAGACACATGGTAGATGAGTGGTGTCCTGGGGAGAAGACTGAAAGGCCTACTGGAAGGTGGATTAAGGGTGGATTATGAAAGGCCTGGAATGGGATAATGAGAAGCTTGAAACTTTTTGCTAGCTAGTGGAAAGTCATCGAGTACAGTGGAGCAGAGGGTATCAGGGCATATTGTTTTAAGCAACTCAAATTTCCCACTCGAGAAATATGAGAAATGGAAGAAGGGATTAGAAGAGTTGGGCAAATACGATTTAGCAACTATTCTCCAACTTCCTTGATAAGACCAAAGAATACCTTAAGGAAAGGGAAGCAGAATGTCTCATGACAATTATTATAAAAGCTCTAAACCTTTGGTTTTAAATTTCTTTTTTATGCCATAATCTCATGAGCATCCTCATATCTTTTTCTGTCTCTCTCTTCCCTTTTATGCTGCCCACTCCCCTATCCCTTTTACTTAACCTCATTGTGGCGTCATCATCACCAACTTTTTGGAACCCAATTCTGATTTTCTTAGACCCAAAGATGTTCTTATTTGGCCGGATGTACGACAACAGAACATAGCCTAAGTTCATCATCACCAAATATCTATTTTTACTTTTTGCTTAGTTCTGTAGCTCTATGATTGTAATCTTCTCATCTACCTGAAAATTCTGTTCGCCAGTTTAAGGAGCACGGATCTCAACAGATGGGACACTGACCTTTTCATGTAACCTGTATTATTATATGCCTCTGATAGGAAATTAATAGCTCTAATCTTATTTTCTAATGCAACTGGCATCTTACGGGATTCATTAATTAACTAGCCCCTTTAATGACTGAAGCTTACCAAAGGGTATGAGGATTTTACCTTTAAGTTCAAAGCTCTGTTTCAAAATAGAAGGAAGGTGTGTGCTGAACTGGCTAGCTCATCCTCAGTCACAGATATCTCTCTCACTCAAAAATATTCTTGCTTTGTTATCTGTCTGATGATGAATTCCTTTCCACACACTTTCTTTCCATGGACAACTAACCAATATACCTGGTTTCTTCTACCAGGAAAGAACATACACCGTAACATGACTTTTATACAGTATTTTTTATTTATAAAATTGACCTTTTGCTTAAATGGACAGTTTTCCTCTTTATATTTGATGCATATACCCGGGAACACAATCAGAAGATTCCTATTGATTGTTCTGAAGCAATTTAGTTCTGGTCATGGTTGTACTGGATTTGCAATTATACTGAGGAGAGGTATTATTGACTGGGCCTGGTAATTGCCACACTGATATCAGATTCAGCCGGAGGTGAAACTAACCTACATCTCCATGTTGGTGGTCCTCTTATAAAAGATCTGCACTGATTTCTTCCAAACCATGGATGAGCAACACATGACGCTATGTTTTAGTCACAGCAATTTATCTCACTATGCAGTTCATTTACTTTTAAGTATAAGCAGCTTAAGGTACTGACTTAGGAAAGATATACATTGAGGAGGTTACTTATCGACCCATGACACATAGACTTTTGTCTAGCAAAACAAATAGGTCACCTTATTTATTAAAACAATGGTTTCTGGACAGGTCTTACTAATAGATGGATGACTCTTGCATGCGTTTAATCAGATTGAATGTGGCCTATTAACTAGTAAATCTATTTTTAATATAAATTTGAATTTCTTAGTTTATGTAAAATAAATATTTATGTAAGCCCCCTAGCAATAACAGTATGTTTATTCTTAGAAGACAGAAATGTTTTATGCACACTAAACTCTGGCATAGTTGATAGTTTTTGGTAGGAAATTCAATGGAACATGTATGTAAATAAATGTTACCTGGAACAAGCATTCTCTTTTACTTAAAACACCAAGCCTGAGTATGCAGAAAAAAGTGCTAATGTGACAATCCATCGGTCCATCTGCAAAGAAGCGTGGCTTAACTAGAGACAGCAGTGTATGCACAGAGATATTAGAAAATGAAAACTATATTGTTCATACTTGGCACATGATTAACAAAAACGCACAAGGAATCTGTTCAAAGTAATTCCCAAATACACATATTATGCTTTTGCATTTTCAACAATATGCTTACTTTTGTTTCCTAATTGAAATGAATATGACCAGAGTCAACCATAAGAATACTTTAAATAAGACTCTCATGTCTAGAACACAAAGCTATTCTCTATCAACCACTGATGCAATAGGCCCTCAGGTTTTATTTGTTTTAAAAAAACCCCAAATAATTATTATTATAATTTGAAAGTTTGACAGGGAAACAATGTCGACTACTTCTGCCTACAGAAAAAAAATTCATTTATCTGCAAAGTCCAGACAAATTTTTTTGGTGTTGTTCACTTTTGGTCAACTTATGTTTAGGCCCATTGTACTTTCAATTTCGACTATGAAAGACTGCTGTTTTTTCACTGTCTTATGAAGTGCAATCATTCTAGGATCAACATGATACCCTTAAATGGGCTGTAATCATATCTTTCTGGACAGAATTGTTCTTACTGTAGAATTTAGATAGTATAGTTCTTCAGTGGGAGATCCATCTAACAACTGAGAAATTCTTCACAGAGCTAGGAGATCTTGATCACATGACATTTACGATTTAATCCACCCAGCCACAAAAGCGCTGGTTCAGGAATCGGCTTATTACAGAAGAGGGAGACCTACCCTTTCCAATCTGTCAGGCTCTCACATGAACTAGCCTGTTGAGAAATCTGCATTTGCCACCTTCTGAGCTAAACAATATTTTAGAATTCTAGCTTTGAGGACCTGGACCAATTAATCAGAGAGAAAGCAGGTTTCAATGGTTTCAATGTGGTCCAATTAACAAAGGGAAGAGAAATATTCAGTTTTGTGGTCAGAGGACGCACACAAATCTCTCCATAGTCATCTTGCTAAGGGTGCCTTCGGTCTCTCAGGGTGCCTTATAACAGAGTACAGATGGTCCAGTACAGACCCATCACCACCACTCAGAAAAACACTGTTAATCAGGGGAGACATCAAAAGCATCAGCTCGACATCCTGGAGGAGAGGTGGCAGGAGCAGACAGTGCTGCTGATGCCGACATGCTAGGGTGGTATCTGGAAGGGAGGCTTTCTCTACTGGCAGGCAGAAAACACTGAGGCCTGAGTATCTGGAAGGGAGGCTTTCTCTACTGGCAGGCAGAAAACACTGAGGCCTGAGTAACTTGGGTGAGCAAAAGTTTTATCTGAAGTATTCAGAAAATGTGCGCAAAAGCAAATGTTTGGTTTAAATTAAGTGCCTAAGAGACTCAATTCCTTGTCTTGTTTTTGTTGATAGGGATGGGATTGGTCAACTCAGAAAGAAGGGGAACAAGGATATCCTATTTGAACTCTTTTTACAATATTTGCAGAGATTTACTACTATTTCCAAAGGTCATGTAGGGAGATATTAGATGTAAGATATCTTATCTCTTAAACTGTACTCTAAACTCCTGTCATTTAGGGATTATCATGTTTCTTATCCATTCTACACCATGTTTTTTACCCATTTCTTATGCATTCTACAGAGCACATAGGGACCAGTCTAGGAATGGCTGTGAAATAAAATTATTGAATAGCCTCCTTTACTAATGCTGTCTTCTTTTGTTACAGAATATGTTAACTCCTTCTTGTCTGCAGATAAAATGCGATTTTTTTCTTTTCTGTTACACAGAATTACCAGTTAAAAACAAAAGAAAAGTCTGAATGGAGTCAAAACACTGAAGTAAACTGAAAAAAGAGCCAACAAAAGATGTTGAGTCATTTTAAAGAAACCATAAAGTGGAAATGAAATAGCAATGGAAAATGGGACAAATAATCCATCTCTTCTCCGATGAATGTAGATGCCTTTGACACAGTCAAACAAATCACATCAATGGTTTTTCAGTGAATCATACTGTCTCGGGACAGCTCGATGCCTTGTGACATTTCCCTGATCATATAAAACATTAAGCTCTACCCAGTAGCCAGAGAACAAAGAGAAAAGCAAAGGCACAGATTTAATATTAACAGTAAAATCTACCTCTAGGAAAATATCGTACCTCTTTGAGTATAATACAGAAGTACAGACAGAAAAACATGGCATGCTCACTCTCTGAACACACATGTATATGTACATACACATGTATGTGTGTGTATATACGTGTATATATATGTAAAGATGTCATACTTTTAATTTTAAATTCACAGTTTATTGGCTATCTGAAAGTCAGTATCACACATTTAAATTTGGTTTTGCCAGAGTTTTCGGTAATGATGAACTCTTACATTTGCAAAATTGAGTTAGAATGTTTAATACAATATAATATGAGATTGAACCAGATGGACCTTTTCTTTATAAATTAGGTCCTTGGAAAATCTGGACACTTTTTGGAGGGACTCCTGAATATTCCCTCCAACACATCTGCACATCCCCATTGTGTGCATGGGGTGGGGCAGGTGACACCCAGACAGCAGCGTGGCCATGTCTCCCTGTGCTGTTTGTACAATGGCCGCCATCTTCCTGCTGTCCCTGCTTTGCCATAGTTAGTGACTGAGATGGGAACGCGTGGGCCTGAGGAATGCTGAACCGAACTGTTGCTCATGTCATTAAAAACTCAACTAGGCAGAAAGCAAGGAATGGAGCAGTTGACAAAGATAAAGCCGAGAGCTCTGTGGCTTATCCTTAATTAGGTGTTGGCATTGGTTCTTGTCAAACAAGGGAGAGAGTGTGTGCCGCAGACACTGACGCACACAGACAGCCCTAGTCACAGTTGGAGAGAACACAGAGTGCATTCAAGCTGGCATTGAAAGGGATTTAGATAAGTACTTGAGGTAACAAAAATCGAAAAAGGAGGATGATAGCAATGGAAGCTTTAGATGAATTGCAACTGAGTGCACCTTTATTACAGCTTATCAGTCTGAAGACAGCTACAAACCAACCTTCCTAGTGCATTTCTCTTCGTGTTCTCCTGGATTAAAGGTCAAAGTAACTCAAATTTATACGTTCCGTCGCCCTGTCTCAGTCTCTCCCTTTGCTCACATATAGGCAGCACACATCTCAGGGATTGGGGAACCCTGGCATGAAGCTTCTACTCTTTGAATGAAGCAAAGGCCTTTTCTCATTGGAAAGGTTCCATTGATTTAAAATAATTATCTCATGGGAAGAGGTTGCAAATAATGCAATATTAAAAGGTCACAAAAATGTTACTGGCATAAATACATGCATGGTGACGGGCCCATTCTAATCTCTCTTGTCCATAATTGCGGTTCTATCTTGCAACCATTTGACATATTCAAATAGCTAATATTCTGGTTTATTAGAACACTGTCTATATGTATTCTCAACATACACAAAAGCTGTGTGTTTTCATAATATGTATAAGCACTTCAGACGGTAAGCTGTGCACATTGCAGCTAGCAGATGGTAGCTCTTATCACAGATAAAAGCACATATATATGTTTCTGTAACGACACCCTCAGAGAGAACGGATAAGAGAAGAATCCTCTCCACATCACAGCTTACATTACCCATCTACTTAGGCAGCAAACAGCATATGTTTTACTGCTGTGGAAAGGCAGTACTTGAGAGGAAAATATGATTGAAATAAACTCAGAAATAACTTTATGGATAAATACAAAAAAGTGTGCTAATTGGAAGTTAGGTGTGCATGTGCCCGCGCAGGTGTGTGTAGGGAGGAACTTACCAAGTTCCAAAAGTGAGACAATAAAAAGTACGTTGTGGGGTTGCAGATAAAATGCAGGATGCCCAGTTAAATCAAATTTCAGATGAGTAGTGTATAAACATTTAGTGTAAGTATATCCCAAATACTGCTTGTCCCATGTCTCATGCAATATTTGGGAGACAGTCATGCTAAGTATCATGAATTCTATCTGAATATTTATTTGACATCTGCTTATCTGAAATTCAAATTTAAATGGGTGTCCTGTATTTTTATTTGCTCAGTATGACCACCACACTCTTGTGTTGCTGTTTTTAAAGTTTTAAATCAATGCTCCCAGTGTACCGGGTGAAAAAGAAACCATCAACAGGCATATCTGTTCTGGAAGAATACCATTCCAGTCTCTTTCTGTGCACACAAAGCCAGCAGGGGTCTTGAACAGTTGTCTGAATGATGCAGTCAAGAAGAGAGCCAGTGTGAATAATTTAGGACATACATCTCTCGATCTCCCACCCTCACCCCGCCCCCCCAGAGTTTTCGATCCTGGTTTGGAACTATCTGCATAATTGTTTTACTTTGGTTCCGTAATACAGCTCTTTTTTTTTTTTTTTCATTTATGAATTTGGGTTATTATTTCAGACTAAGATCTATTTGCACTCATAAAAAAGGAGACAGACTTTAAACACTCCACATGTACACATTTGTATTCTTAGGGTGAGATCGGCATTCAACTGGAAGGTTAAATGGAGTTCAGATAATTTTTTTTTTTATTCTTTGCTCTGGCTTTTGTCTCCTGTCTTTCAGCAAAACTGAATAAAGATGTCTCCATTTTACACCAAAAGATTCAATTACTTCTCGAATGCTGGGTAAACATCTGCAGATGAATGATCTTAACAAATGTATTTTGATTCCACACAAACTTATGTGACACTTTTGTTTTCTCTCTCCAAGATCAGAGAATAGATTCACGCCTGCTTTTCTGAGCCTGAGCCTCCACGCCACGAGCACTGAATTTTTGGCAGGCAGCCAATCAATCTCTGTAGCCCAGTGAAACTCTGATTCCATCTGCTCCAGCAGCGCAATATATTCCACTTCAGGTCAAAAGCAAGGAGCCAGCAGTATTAACATTACACTAATCTGTAAAGACATTTTCACTGGGCTAGATAGGCTAATGTTACACAGGCTTCCAAAGCTTCAAGGGTAAGGAGCAACAGTAATTGTCAGGGGGAAACTCAGTGGGCAGTGGATTCTTGCCGAGAATATTCCAAGATGAGGCTAGATGGATAGTTCTAAAGAATGAGGGGGGAAAGAAATACCTCTTAAAAAAGGCAAGTTGCCATCTTGTTAAGCAGGTATTTTAAACACAGTGTTGAACCATATGTTTAGTGATGCAAACTCTACCATTCTATTTTTCCTGTTTATTCCTGTATCCCAAAACTTAAGCGCGCACGCGCACGCGCGCGCGCACGCACACACACACACACACACACACACACTCACTCGAAGACTACTAAATACTTGATGAAGACTACAATCTCCATTAAAAACCTAGATGGAAATTTGTTGCTCTAAGTATAACCTTGGTGTTACTAAATCAGAATCATTCCCAAGCCCTTAAAACATTTTAAAAATAAAAGTAAGCATATGGCTAACGTCTCACCCCCCTTCCCCAACCCTCTTGGCTATTTTGCTGTTTGTAGAAAACATGATCAGTTCAGGGATAGGCAACTGTAATCAATTGCTCAGTTAAGCGTAATCTACGAAGGATTTTATTAAAGGCCTTTGATGGAAAATATACTGAAGGAAAATACTCTGAAAGCAGATTAACGTACACAATGGAAATTTAATACCAGTAAAAAAAAAAAAAAAAAAAGGGGTCTTTTTCATTTCCCTAGTTCTTTACTTGAGGGGGGTGTGGTGGAAGTAGTTTAACATTCATGCCTTTAGGTGCATCAGAAACCATTAAGAACTACATTTCAGGAAATTGTAATGAATAAAAATTCAATTTAGACTGCTTGATTTTCTTTTAGCAGAAGAGGAAAAATGTTTGGCTGGAAAAGAACTATTTGAAAATCCCCACAATTAGGAAGTACACAGCTATGTTTTTGCTATAATTTAAAGTTATGCAGAGTTGACGTGAAAAATTATTTTGTGCTGGAATAATACATTTCCCTCTACATGGAAATATGCTATCTCTATAATGTAAAAAGTAGCAAAACATACACATAATTTCAGTTTTCTTTGCTTATTAATGTAAGTGAAAACCTAGGGTTATATATTTTGAAGTTTTCACCCATGTTCCTTTTTTTAAAGAGACTAAATATGAAAGTTGTTTGGAAATGAGTAAAACCATTGGACTTTTCAATCTCAGAAAATAATAAAGAAAAATTGGCAAGCATTTTTATTGTACTGGTTTAACAGTTAGTGCCTCTCTATATTCCCTGTCATAAAAATTTGCTTATAAAAGGAACTGAACTTGCATGGAATTGAAGAACCTCCCCTCCTTTAAAAAAAAAAAAAAAAGAGTTCTTACTCTAAATGGAAAATTCGTACAGGGCACAGATGAATGAATATGCATGAGTCTTCATGCATTGATATACATATGATTTCTCATCTACAAAGACTGGTTTGGAAGACTTGTTATCTGACCAGAAAAGCCTGTAGTAAGTTGAGATAAAGGAGACTGACTCCAATCCCCTCGGCCTTTGCAATTGCTTTATATTCTAATCACTGCACTAAGCATCTGTCCCCGGCAGGCAGCTTGTTCAATCTAGCAGATAACGAATGCAGCCCAATGGTGGCTGCGCTGGCCCTTCCCCTTGTGCGAGGAGCTAGTGTTCCATTCTTCTGATTAAAACAGGCAGTGGGAAAGCGCTCTCAGAGCTGTAATTGCCTCCGTTATGAAACATCTTCACCTGTTAGCCAAAGCTAAGTTGAATCACAGCAGAAATTATTAACAGTGGCTGTTTTCAAGCCAGCTTAATTTGAGCTGATGCTGCTTTTCACTTAACACAGATGAATAGGTGTGCAGGACGAGAGCCTGAGCGGAGATGACACCTCAATGAATATTTGCTCCCAGCCCTGCTGTGGGGAGCTGGCTTGCACAACAACAGACAATTGTGAAAAAGCGAAGGGAGGGGAGCACTGGACAGGACTCGCTTCTCTGCCGTCACCTTCTGTACTCAGGAGAACTTCCCTACGGATGGCAGCTTTTGACAGCTAAATCATTTGTGCAATTAGTTTCCACAAATGTTGGCAAACACAAACTGTTTTTGGGGGGTGTGCACAATGGTGTGGGGAACACTGCCTTGCTTCAAACATGGCCAGAAACACTCTTTTCAGAGAACCGAACAGGCATTAAAATTTAATGGTCTGCTTTCATTTTCCCTACAGTGTGCTTCAGGATGATTATAAATTACAGCATTCTGCTTACTTTTGACGGAGTAAGTCATGTATCAGCATTTGATTTAGAAGCAATGTGTGCTTGACAAGAAACACATCTTGCAGATGTGATTTATCACAGAGCTCTTTTTGTTTGTTTCAGAAAAAAAGAGCTGCACAGGAGGGTCAGCACTGTGAAGGTGACAGCCATCCTCGTAGTAGGGGTATGACTGTGACTTCAGACGGTGGATCTGAAAATCCTGAATATATCTTCTTTTCCAAATTGAGAAATCCTTCTGTCTGTTCTCTAAAGCTCCGCATGATTCCCCCAAATCTTGCTCTATTTTTTAAAACAAATATTCTGGGAGAAGATGAGCAAGGCAGTACTAGATATGAGAATCTTTTCTCAAAGTTGGGTGGGGTGTCATGGGCAAGATGTCCTCCTATAATCCCAGGGTAGTTTGGGAAGCTGCTGGCTTGGAGGGTCTCTGATGCAATATGATTGGTCTAGGAGAGGGGTTGAGAGCAGATGGGGGATTTTTCAGTTGGATGGCTGGGGGGCTAGAGGTTTGAAACATAAAGGCAGTGTCTGATTCTTCTGTCAGCTGGTATATTTCTTTGCCTTTGAGGTTATGCCTGCTGGTGAACTGAGTTGTAACATAGCCAATCCGTTCATATCGGCATCTCTTTATCATTGGCTCTGGTAGCTGCAGCCGAAACAGCTGTGTGGGGACCTATAAGATCACTAAGTGGTTTCACCAAACAATTGGCTGGGCCATGTTTTATCTATCAAGTCTGACTAATAATTATAACAGAACTGCAGAAATTCCACATATTATTTCAAAATCACACTTCACGGTATAAGGTATAATGTGGAAATACATTTCCCTTCTTTGTCTGTTATCTATCCTTGTAAAACCAAGCTTACCTCTCACCTCATATCCTCTGGGTCGTTTCCTCAACACCTGCAGTTAGTTATTCATGACCTTATCTCTTTATTTAGATAGTTTATTCTAATTCTTTAGAGCAGTTACCTGTGGTCTTCCTCCCCTGCCCCCCATGCTATTTTCTAAGGTCCAACTGTTAATCATTTTCCTCTCCACAGTCACTATCAGCCTGGCACAAATAGACTGTCAATAAAATTGAGTAAATAAACGTTGAATGAATGAAAGTATAAATGAATGTATATTTTAGGTCAAAGAAAGAAGTGAGAGTATACTGCAGAGCTGACAATACGGGTTTCTTCTTTCTATGTAGGAAAAGAAATTCTAGTTTTTAGCTGGGCACTTGGCTTTCTGGAATAAAGACTGTATTTCCCAGCTTGCCTTGCAGCTAGATATGACCATTTTCTAGATCAGTCAATGGGAGTTAGGTAGAAATGGTATGGTAATTCAAGAGGTGACCTTGATCATGGCTGGGAAGAAGCTGTAGTGGCTAGAGTGCTAGCAGTCATTTTGGAGTCCAGGGTCCTGCTGGGATTAAAACCCCTGTATAGCAGAGCAACAAGGTATAAGGCATTAGAGGCTCTGATACCACAGAGACTACATCAGCCCTGGACTAATTATTTGCAGGTTTCCTGTACGTGCAAAGGGGAAAAAGAAACCATTCACACTATGTGTGAATTGAAATCCTTACTATGGTTTACCAGTAGTACCTGCTACATAATTTGTGGGATTCAGTACAAATAATTTTTGAACAGAGGAGCTTGTTGTTTAAAAATTATTAAGAGTTTTCAAGGCAACAACAGCAGAGATACAAGCTAGCCCAGAGCCCTTTTAAGCACAGGAAGCTCGCCTCATTTTGTACCAATCCCTTCCTTACCTGCTGAACTTTAGCCACATTGGCCTTGTTTCTGCTTCCTGACCATACTAAACTCTCTCCTGCTCAGGATATTTGCGTTTGGCTATTCCAAGCCAGGGAACACTCTGCCACAGTTAATTGCAGTATTCATGCTTCCTATGCCGGCTCCCACTCTACCTTTATGAAGCAACAAATTAATGTCACATCCTTAGAAGAGTCCTTTGCAGCACCTCTCCACCCCCAGTATTATAGCGTCTTCTTATTTCTAACAACAGCATACCTATGCCAGCTCCTTATTTTATTGCTTTCTTGTTTGTTTCCTTTTAAAAATTACCCAAATCCTCTAGACTCTAAAGTAAGCTTCCTGAGGGCAGGTGCTTTCTGTGGCTTATTTACGGATAAATAAAGACAACCTCAAGCATGTGATCTAGGTCATTTGGGTTCAGGAGTACATTTCTCGATGTTTTTTAAACATTTTACCAATTTATCCTATAATTACTGTATTTGGTTACATGGAAGTGGCCCTGTAAAGATAGAGCTGATTTGTGTAAATATTTCCCAGACTTGTCAGATGTGTGAAAAAGAAGGGATTTCTCTCTGATGGACATCTGTTTGTATTGCAATTAGAGCAAATGCACGCGCGCGCACACACACACACACACACACACACACACACCTTGGAAAGCAAAACGACCTACGCCCCACCCCACAACTTACTGTCTACATTGACATGACTACATGAAGTATTCCTTTTCTTCATTAGCATAACTTTACTATGTCAGGAGAGTCTTGCCCAGGCAAATAACTTGACTGTGCAACACAGGAAATTTCTGAATACACAACAACCCTTCAATAGAAAGCATCAACAGAACATTTTACCTACAGATAGTTTGAATCCCTTTCCTCAAAAATCCTTACTGGCTATTTCTACCAATTCTAAATTTTATATCATGACCCTTACCCAATCCTAGTCAAGTCCCTGCATTGGAAGATCCACTTTACACCAAACTTTCCATTCTCAATAAATCCTGACTTGGCCTTCCATCTCCAAGATGCTACCAAAGGTGAGGTGGTATCGTCCATTACTGTGGTCAGCACCTCAGCTTTATCTTCTCAAAAGCTTATGCTGCTGATATGTGGGGAGCCAGCATTTGACAACCCTAAAGCAATTCTTTTAAGTGTGGGTTTATAAATCTGATTATTCAGGATGATCCGTTATTCAGAGAGGTAAATATAATGCTTTCTCTCTCTTGCGAAGGGCTTTTCCTTACAAGCATAGCAAGGCCAAAGGTTTACATAAGTAGTGACATATAGTGATACCCGTATAAGTCAGAGAGCATACAAAACATATTTCCATGCTCTTCTGCCCAATATGGCAGCCATTAGACGTATGTGGCGATTGAGCATTTGATATGTGCTTTGTCTGAATTGGGATATGACATAAGTGTAAAATATATCCCAGATGCAACGACTTAGTATGAAAAAAAGAATGCAAAGTATCTAATTAATAATTTCTATATGATTATATGCTGAAATGTAGTATTTGGGATATAACATACTATCAGTAGATAATATAATACTTGGATATAATTAATATATATAAAGGTAATATACTATTAAAATTAATTTTAACAATTTCTTTACACTTTTTAAAAATATGACAACTAAAAAATTTAAAATGACATATATGGCTTATGTTATATTTTTATTGGACAGTGCTGTTTTCTCTCTAGTTAAAAAAGACAGAGGAAAGAAAGAAACCCTGGCAAATTGCATTGTCAATAAAGAGGTCATGATATATATATTTTTCTCTTGGAATGCCTTACTTCTCCAATGTTAGTTATTTATTTAAAGATCCTCCCTAATATAACTAGAGACAATATTTTCAACATGTAAAATATTCATGGTAAGTGGGGTTTCTTGGTCGACTAGAAAGCATTAAGAGGAATTAGCCTTAAAAGTTGAAAAGCAGTTACAAGTTGTTTTGCTTTTGAATTAACTTTTAGAGGAAACTCTTCCACGGCTGGCTTTACATGAGACATTTCAACAAACAGGGCAAGTAAGGAAGCCCAGGTATTAATCTGAGTTTGTGGTAAGTGGCCAGATAGATCCATGACTGAACAATGTAATTCAATTGTGCTGAGAAGCAGAGGTAGTCTGTAATTTTTCTCTACAACTGGCTCTTTTGTCTGGAGAATGATGCCTGGCCAATACCCTTCTTGTGGGCTGTGGAGGGAAATATGCATATCCCCCTTCTGTCCTGTTGTGTGCTTGAAAATACTATGACCTGATGTGTTAGACTACTGGGGATGGTATACAATTGCTTCTTGAAAGTCATTTTTGAAAATTTGACCCTAACTTTTGCTTAGGATAAAAGAGAGATGAGACAATCTCAGGGCCACTGACAAAAGCTAAAACAGGAACAAGGCAAGATCTGGCGTGAAAGGTTTCCTGACCTGAGGTGAAAGAAGAGAGAGACGCTTGTAAGGATGAGAAGTGAATAAATAAAAGTCCTACAGAGGAGGCGACCTTATTCTTTACCACTAAGGGCAAGGAAACTCAACTTCATTGCCACTTAATCCTCTGCAACGTGAGACTCAAGACTTAGTTAGACCATATAGCTTCCCGTCAGGTGACTAAGATCTTGGTTCATTTTAATGCGTAAAGTTTGTGAGTTGCATTCTCCTTCAAAGTTCCTTGTCCTCTGAAGTTGTTTTCACGTTTGACAGTATTTCGAATGCTACCTCCTCACGTGTTGAATATGTAATGTTAAGAAACCATAATTTCAACAACGTTTAGATTTATCATAAACTGTTCCTATCTATAATTCTTCTCATGCTTTAAACAGGGAAATAGAAAATGTTTCAGGACAAGATGATATAGTAGCTCTGAATTTTGACTCTTCAGATCAGCTATTTTGGCAGCTCAGTCACTCTTTCCATGATGAAACTTCCTTAATACTGTTTTTTTGGTGTAAGGAATCAAGAAAATAATTCTAGAACTTTATAAGAAAATTAAGAATTTTATAAGAATATTATTTTCCCTTTTTTCCAAGGAAGAAGAAACATTGGAACTCATTCAGAAAATCTTGTTTTTTAAAAATTTCTAGGTGATTTCAGCATTTAGCACAGAGAGCTTGAAGAAAACTGTAATATACATAAAGCCTGAAATAATGATTACTTAAATACCACAACACGAATCTCTGGAGTTGGCCTTTGTCATTAAAGATGAATAGTTGTTACTTCCTAATTCTGATTGCTTTGCTAAAAAGATCTACTATATATAGTCATGATGAACCCAAGCTTATGATACTCATCTCCCTCCAGGGATCAAGTTTCTGGGGCAGAAAAACTGTGTGTACGGCAGAGGAGGTACTTTTGTTTACTTCAAAGGGAAGACAACAACTAAGCAGATGTACCGAGTACAGCCTATGTTTATTCAAAGATAAATAAAAACTATCACGGTAAATGATGGTAGAGTTTAGAAATTCTTGTTCTCAACTGTCTGCTTAATCTTTTAGTTTAGAATACTATTTTGATGCTTTTTTTAGAAGAAAAAAATGCATTTCCATTTGTGCTACCTTTATCTTTTATCTGTTTGTCCTATTGCTATCTGGGGATCTTGTCTTCTTTGAGTTTTTGAGAGAGACTTCATTTGATGGTGTAGGGAAAAAGTGATTTGAACTCTGACTATAAATCCCATATATTATGAATTGTTTAAATCAATGAACTCACTCCAGGCTTTATCTATACGGAATAATTTAATTTCAGTGGATAGAAAACCAGGCAAAAATGGGTGTAAGTACAAAAGTAATTTATTGATCTGTGTAACTGAAAAGCCTCATTTGTTTCTGTAGGTGAGGTTTGATACAGCAATTCAAAGTTGTCACAAAGGACCTTCCATTGCCCCTCTGGATCACAGAATTGCTGCTTCCTTTGAAGACCTCAAATCTCCATACCACTATTTCCAGTGAAAGGGAAAGAGTCACCTCTTAGGATGGCTCCCAGGAAAATTAGTCTTTGTGGCAGTGTTATGGGTTGAACTGTGTCCTCCCAAATTTCCTATGTTGAAGTTCTAACCCCTAGTAACTCAGTAGGTGACTGTAGTTGGAGATAGGTCTTTGAAGAGGTAATTAAGTTAAAATTAGGTTGTTTAGGGAGAGCCCTAATCCAATATGACTGGTGTCCTGGTACGAAGAGAAGATTAGGAAACAGAACCACACAGAGGGAAGATCATGTGGAGACAGAGAGGAGACAACCATCTATAAGCCAAGGAGAGAAGCTTCGAGAGAAAACAAACCTGCCAACACCTTGGTCTCAGACTTCTAGCCTTTAGAACTATGAGAAAATAAATTTCCGTGGTTTAAGTCACCCAATCTGTGGTATGTTAATACAGTAGCCGTGCCAAGGATACCCAGAATTTCTAGCAAAATTCCAACGGTCACTTTGATGGAAATTGCTTAGGTCATGTGCCACCCCTGAGCATTATGACCATCAGCATTAAAAAATGGATTGGCTTGAGTCAGTCAGGGTTTGCCCCTGAATCTGGGGAAGGGGAGGGACTCTTCCCTAGCCAAAGGACAGGGCTGAGATTCAAGGTCTTTTTGTAGTCCATGGGTTTACTTTCTTAAGACAAATTTTTGTTCTTGGAACTTGTAAATATTTTTAAGCTATAATCTTCCAATATATGTCTTCCTTTAATCATATTCTTACTTTAATCCAGGTACTTGGGGCCCTTCTTGCATAACCTGAAGTTACAGTCTAAGACCAATAAAAACAAAACAACAACAAAAAAACTAAAAACGAGTAATTTACTGCATCCAAATCACTTCCAAGAGCCATTTGTGAGGATTTTACTGAAGGACTGTATGAGGACATGGAGGTCAATATTGCCCACCACATAGCAAACAACTTAATAAAACTCCTACTGAAGACAAGCCAGCCCTCTGCTCCTTTGTTGACCTCCCCGTCCTCTGCCCCAGTGCACTCTGCTTTGCGGCCCTCCCTTCATCACCCCTACTGCTGAGTATCTTCCCTGGGTGTCCACACGGGGAGCTCCCTCCTCCCTTCAGGTCTCTGTCCAAACCCAATCTTACCCGTGAGGCCGTCTTTGACCACAGCACTCTCTCTCTCCCTTCCCTATTTAATTTTCCTCCATTCTACTTTTCCTCTAGATTTCCTTGTTCCCAGGTTTATTATCTGCCTCTCTCCTTTAGACAGGTCCATGAGTGTGGAAAGTTTGTCTGTTCTATTTCCAGCTGTAGCCTTCATTATTTAAAATTTTGTTTAGAAAATAGAAATCACACAATACATTTTTGTTGAATGAACACATTTTTTTTCACTACAGTTTCTCTTCAGTAGCCTGTCATTGGGTCTCCTACCATTGATGCTTCCCCAGCATGCTTCCCAAATATCCCCATGGTCACTAAGAGTGAATTTCTTTAGAAGACAGTAGGATAGTATTAATTATATAAATATATATATGACACACATAAGACATATATATGTATACAGGACATATATATACACACACGTTTGTGACTGTCTTTGTGTATATATGTATATATTTATACAGACACACATTTTCTGTGACACTATTAAAGCCATCTCTTCTCTCTGTCCTGACTGCCTGCCTCACATGCCTGTTGGCAGGGAGTGAAGCTGTATGATCTTCTCAGGCCTAATCCAAATCTATCACCGAGGAACCAATGAATCCTGCTCCCCAAGTGAATGGTATAAACATAAGAACCCGATGATATCCTGTGACTCCTTCAGTTACTATCAAAGAGAAGTCACAGCAATCAAATTACTATATCGAGTTGTTTTTTCTAGCAGAATGTTTATGTCATTCTGAGATTTCTTTTACACTTTGAGTTCATTTGCTTTTCTGAACCTTTAAAGAAGGCAATATATTTCCTATTGCCTTTTGTAATCAGACTCAATTTTTTTTTAATATGGCCATATGTTTTACATAATCTGATCCCCCATTATCTCATCAGTTTTATCTCTTGCCACTTTCCCTCTCATACTCTTTCTTTTTTTGCCACCCACACTGGCTTCTTTCTTCCTCGAATGCACTGTGCCCCTTCTACCCTCTAGAGCAGGTCAGAGAGTGTGAAGGTGAAGCTGAACATGCATGCTTGCCTTTGTGCTTAAAGTCCAAATCCTTGAGCTTCCCCACACAACACCAATACTCCTCTACCTCTAAGGTATGGAAAGGGACTTATGCAGAATTAGCTTCATGAAAATCATTTGGGGTTCATTCAATACAGAAAGAAGAAGCAAAAATCATGAATTTTGTGCCACTCTTGGTACTTAGGCCAGACTCTTTGCCTGTTAGAGGGAGGGAGCCAGGAAATTTGAATAAGCATGAGGCTGTACAGCCTGGCTTTCCTAATTGAGTCTTTTGAGAAGTGGACAGTCTTGGTGCCACCTGTTACTATCCCACCATAACTGGCTACCATCTGAGAATAAAGCCAGTGTTAGAATTGCTAGTGCCTCAAAGAGTTCTGTTTCACTTTCTTAGATTTCAAGGGTGACTCAGCACTTTTAACATATCTAGTCAACTGGTAGCCAAGACTGCAGGTGAGCCTCTTGTGCTATCAGGGAAACCAGGGTGACCTGCAGAGAAAAATCCTTCTGACACATAGGCCCTCTCATCTGCAGTTTGCTTTGGCTGTAATACTAGCCCTGTCCTCACGTCTACCTTTAGAAGCCGTTAACCCTTCCACAGGCTTCATGAAGGCAATGATACTGTTTACCTTGTATGACTATCTCCAGTGGCCAGCCTAACACCTTGCACATAATAATTATTTCTTAACTTAAGGAATGAATCTTATATAGAGTTAAATTTATATAACTTAATTCAGTTTCAGTGAATGAAACTGATAATAGAGAGAAAATTTGACATATAGTTTCACAAGGTTTACACATGTGTGAGGCATCTTTACTGCAGTCAGAAACTGTGATAAAAGACACAGAAGATATGAAAACATCTCCACTTGCAATAAAGCACTGCTATAATATTAATAAATTGGAAATCATATAAACTAAGACAACAACTATTTCTTTAGCTTATATCATTTGCTGGCACTTTAATAAAAAATTTCCTACTTACTGCAATACCCAATGCAGGTATTACTACATCTAGTTTTTCTGCTGAGGACACTAAGGCTCATTAAAGTTAAGGAGCTTCACCAAGTTCACACTGCTGATGAGGTTTCTCAGCTGGGATTTAAGTACACTGTGTTCTTCCTGGTACACAGGCAACAGCTACTGTTGGTATTTCCATACAGGGTAACAGATGTGGCCATCCCTGTGGCTGTGCTGGGATCCATAAGACCTGAGAGAGCAGCTCACAAGATAAAACAGACAGCTCCGTAATCTGGAATCTCAGGAGGGCTGGTGTGGCCGGAGCAGAGGGTTCTTTGGGCTGAGGGTTGAAAGGAGGGGAGAAAGACTCAAAAGCAGCTGGGAGGGGAGTTGCGGGAGCAGCTTCCCATCACCAGGAGCATCTCTTCCCCAGAAGTACCTGGGTACTACAGAACAGCTTTAGAACCTTTTAGTTTGACCTGGGGTAGAGGGGGTAATGAGAGAGCTTTCTGTGTCAAACGATATTCTAGTATTCTAAATTAAAGAATCAATTTTTTTCTTTTTTGCGGTACGCGGGCCTCTCACTGTTGTGGCCTCTCCCGTTGCGGAGCACAGACTCCAGACACGCAGGCTCAGCGGCCATGGCTCACAGGCCCAGCTGCCCCGCGGCATGCAGGATCTTCCCGGACCGGGGCACGAACCCGTGTCCCCTGCATTAGCAGGCGGACTCCCAACCACTGCGCCACCAGGGGAGCTCTCCCTTAACTTTTTTTTCTTCTTTTACCTTGACAAGGTTTTATTTCTTATCTCCTTTGCAGTGATGCTGGGACCAACCGTTCAAAGAAGCCTGTTAATGACCCATGCCTTGGTTTGGGTATCTGGATGGTGGGTTGTATAAGGTTAAGTTTCTACCAGAGTGGTTAAAACCATCCCTCACCATGCCTCCCAATTAAATATGACTCAAAAGCAGGACTAAAGCCAAGAACGAGAACCAGTCTTCATTTCTGGGAAACAAAGAGGCTACAGACTGATGTGAATCTAGAGGAACTGAAGAGACCTGGAGGTGTCCAGGAAACAACTGAGACAGGTTGAGGCAACTGGGCCTGGTGGCTCAACTGGACAAGCTTAGGCTTTGAAGGTCTCATATTCATTCATTCATACATTCATTCATTCACTCATTCATTTTATGTGTTGAATATAAAATGGAGAAATGAAAAATTAATACTAATAAGTAGAGATAAGGAGTATAGATCACCATGGGTTTAGGGGTGAAAGAGAGAGAGCAATACAGTAGTAGTCTGAGGGGGCTATAGGGTCAAGGCAAAGGTTTTAAGTCTCTTTGTCCGTAGTTGGTCTGAGGGCAGTACGTGAGTGGAGAGACTGAGGGTCCAGGAGAGCCTAATGAAATAATGCCCGGACAACAAAATAAGATTCTATACCCAGATGGAAGAGTTGGATTTGACAAGCCATAGGATGCTTCTTTCTTTGAGACTGAGAGAGGAGACGCTGCTATTTAACTCTTTTAGGAGATCTTTCTTCCAGAAGACCCAAGACGTGTTGTTTGTTAAATTACCTAAAATGCTAATGAGTTTCAGATATAGTCATGGATCATTTATAGACTGTTGTCATGCAAAGGGTAAATTATAAATAATTTAATCTTTAAACAATGTTTACTTTGTGTTAAGATTTTGGGGTACAAAGCTGCGTGAGACCCAGTCTCTACACTCGGTGAACTAACAGTATTGTAGGGGTGGCAGCATATGAATAGATTCTTATAAATGTGTCTAATGCAATGATCAAGCATGCCCTGGGTATTACAGATACCCTAAGGAGACAGTTTCCTTCAGTGGCAGAGTGTGTGTTTATGTATGTATTTGGGTATACACGCTACTATCAAAAAAGGGGTCCTGGAAATAGTGATATATGAGGAGAGCACATTTTAAAAATTTAGAACTTACTTTAAAAATTCACAGGTATATAATACATACTTATTATGGGAAATAATTTTAAAAGAAATTAAAAGGAATATCTTTTATCCAAAATATAGCATCACTAAAGGAAAGAATATTGAACTTAATGTCAGACTTTGATTTTTAAGTGTGTGTGTGACTTTGGAAAAGTTTGCTCACATCTCTGGGTATCAGTTTTCTCATCTGAACAGTGAAGAGGCTGGCCTCTAAGGCTAGTCCATACACGATAGTCTCTGAGTCTGTGAATGTAAGTACAAATTAATATAACACTGAGAACACAAGTGATTTCTAATTGGTGAAGTGTGACAATTTAAAATAGGAAGCCAAGATGGTCTATGTAATTAGCTCTGACACACGTCTCCCTTTATGACAAAGGTCAGTCATTTCGGTTTCCTCTGTCTTGCTTGCCACATCCCCAAAATGGGGATCACATTCCCTATACCTGCCTTTTTCATGAATCTTTTGTCCAGATTAGTAAGGACCTTAATTCCCTGAGGGAAATGGCTCATGTGTTGGAGGTACATTAATTCTTTTAGGCCATTAGGACACCATTTATTTAATTTTATTCCAAAGTGACAGCCGTGTACTCTATTTTCCTTGGTAAACTCATGGCTTCAGCTTGAAATGCAGGAATGCTATTTAGAAGAAACAGTATCAATAATTTATAGAGGGGCTTCCCTGGTAGCGCAGTGGTTGGGAGTCCGCCTGCCGACGCAGGGGACACGGGTTCGTGCCCTGGTCTGGGAAGATCCCACATGCCGCAGAGTGGCTGGGCCCGTGAGCCATGGCCGCTGAGCCTGCGCGTCCGGAGCCTGTGCTCTGCAGCGGGAGAGGCCACAACAGTGAGAGGCCCGCGTATCACAAAAAAATAAAAATAAAAAAAATAATCTATAGAGTCTCCACAGATACGCTGATGACTTTTTTCCAGGTGTTTTTTCTTTTTAAAAACATCATCATGCTGTTATTTACAACAGGCATTTAATTTCCTTTCATATATCATCCACTAGATAGGAGATATATCACAAGTTGGGAAAACCGTGAAGTTAAATTCACATTAGGATTGATTCCGATTCATGTGAGGATCTTTAGTGCTATTCTCTACCTTTGGATATCTGCATTAGGAGATAAACAACATGACTCAGAAACCCTTGCTACCAATCTCTTCTTCCCTAGCAAGAAGACAGAAATTGGGTACTATAAACTAGGTATGCCACTTGGAGCTATGATATTGCTGAATGGCTTCAACTCAGAGAGCATCAATTTGGTGCAAACTACTTGCAAGGCATGTGTTAAGGGATGTGAAGATGTCCTAAAAAGGTCTACAATTTGGCAGGATAGAAATCTGTGGTATCCCTCTAACTCCAATAAGTGTCTTGTTGGTACAAAGAGCTGTGGGAATTCAGAGCAGAGGCAGAAATAATGGAGAAATAGCCTTTTACTGGGTCTTCACTCAGCCAAAATAATAAATTCTTAATCAAGTATGAAGGGTAAAGATTTTGTCTTGGATTTTTCTTCTACTGGTTTAAAGAAGGAAACCTGACCTGCTGACTGGACAGTATGCCTATAGCCACCTGCCCAAATAGCATCAAGGAGACAGACTGTATAGTTACTGGAATTGCTGCAGACCAAGGCACTGATAAATCACTGCTCTTCTCCTTTCAATGTTTAACTTCTCCAACTGGTACCCAATTCAGGGCTGTAAGATCTAGGGGAGAAATAAAATCTCCAGGCACTTTCAAGTTAGGATGTAGAACCCTGTATGGAAAATAGCAATTTCTCTTTCCTGCTCCTTTGCCTTCTTGATATCCCAGCCTCTTGATGAGGAACTAGAGGCTGGTTGGAGAATTCATGCTAAAGTGAAGAACTGGACGATTAAAGTCTAAGAAGACTTAAAAAATATTTTAATGTTTGCTTCTTCTGCTTTTCAGAAACAATCATAGAGCAAAGAACTAAAATGCTTGAAAAAAGAATAATAAGAAAATAGTTTAAAATCTGTTCAGGAATAGGATGTGTGTTATATGTCAGATAATGCCAAATTATCTTCCAAAGTGGTTCTATTTACAAATGTATTTACAAGCCCAGTTGTATAGTATAAGATTCCTGTTCTACATTCTTGTTAACATTTGATAATGTATGATTTAAAAATTTTTGCCAATCTGTTGTGTGCAAAATGGTGTCCTAATATTTTTATTTCTCTCATTGTAAATGAGATTAATCATTTTTTCATGTTTATTTTCTTCTCCTATTATGTGCCTGTTAGTTTTTTAATTGAGTTTTTTCCTCTTATTGATGAGCAGGAATTCTTTCTGTACCCTCGATTCTAAATCTTTATGTGTTACATGTGTTGCTAGCTTCCTTATCTAAATTTGTGGCTTGCCTTTTCACTTGCTTTATGATGAATTTTGATAAACTAGGATTCTTAATATTAATAAAGTTAAGTTAATCAATCTTGTCTTTTGTATTTACTGTATCTACCCTGAGATCATAAAAGTATTCTTCTATATTGTCTTCTAACATTTTTATGGTTTTGCATTTTACATGTAGGTCTTTAATATCCTTTTAAACAGATTGTTGTGTATAGTAGAAAATGGTAAAACTTTTTGGTTTTCTATAAGGATAAAATCCCTTATTTCAGCACTATATTGAAAGTCAATAATCTATTTCCTCACTGATCTGCCATGCCAGCTCTGATACAGGGCAAGTGTCTGTACAACAACAGCTATTGCTGAAATTGGGTGCCCCAAATATCACCCAAAAAAGGAAAAATCTGAGTTTATTGCTTACTGTGGTATGGGAGAACACCACCTCACAAAGCTTCGGCATTTTCAAGTGAACAAAGTAAAGCCAGAAGTTACTGAGAACTGGACGTTTGGTCTAAGGCTGCTCTTTCACTGTGAAGACTTGACTACGATTGGGTAAATATCATGATAGTCCAGAATTGGAGAAAAACAAAGAGGAGGATTTTGAGGCAAGGGTTTCAAAGAATCTTAGGGTGTAAACTGTTGATGCTTTCCATCTAAGAGTTGTTGGGTCATTGGGGAAGTTCCTGTAATAAACAATCAAACCATTCACTTGGGCAGGAGAGTCCTGGAAGAATAAGGAAATGCTATGAAGAAAGTGGAAAGCAGATTCATGTTAATAATGGTAATAAGGTGTGATTATGTTCTCATTGTCTGGGCTGAGTATGGAGGCAGAAGGTTTCAGTACTTAATCTGTTTCTCTACTCCGTCCATTCTGTTCCATTGGTTGTCTATTCTCGTTCCAATACTATCCTTTAAAAACGAATTAGCATTCTAGTAAGTCAGAATATCTGGTAAGATAAGGACCTCCCATCATTTTTTTCTTGATGAGTTTCTTTGGTATTCTTGGTTTCTTCCATATCACTTTAGAATCACCTTCCCAAGTTCCTTACATATACCCGTATGTACATACTCAAAACTTGTCAGAAATTTGATTATAATTGTAGCGAATTATTGATACATTGTGGCAGAACTGATTTCTTTATAATATATAGTCTTCTACTCAATGAACATGCTATATCCCTCCACTCAGCAGTCCCCAACCTTTTTGGCACCAGGGACTGGTTTTGTGGAAGACAGTTTTTCCACGGACAGGGTGGTGGAGGGATGGTTTAGGTGGTAATGTGAGCGATGGGGAGTGGCAGATGAAGCTTCGCTCGCTTGCCTGCCGCTCACCTGCTGTGTGGCCTGGTTGGGGACCCCTGCCTCCACTGATACGTTTTATTTCCTTCATTGAAATTGTAAAAATTTCTTCTAAAGGTCATATACATTTTGTTACATTTGTCTTAGACATTTTATAGATTTCTTAGATGATATTTTAAATTTTACCCATTAAAAATGATATACATAATGTTTATTGGGTTGGTCAAAAAGTTTGTTCAGTTTTCTTTACTATCTTACGAAAACCCGAATGAACTTTTTGGCCAGCCAATACATTTGTTTCTGATATGTAGAAATGCAGTTAATTCTTGTTTATGGCTTTTTGAATCTAGCATTTTGCTTACTTTAAAATTATGAATAGAAATGGTAATTTGGGGCATACCTGTCCTTTTTTTTTGAAAGTAAATGGAGTGATTGCTGTGTTTCATCACTAAATAGGATGTTTGCAGATATTTTCTAGATGCTCTTTATCAAATTAAGGAATTTCCTACTATTCCTGGTCTGCTAAGAGCTTTATTTATTTAAAATTATGATTAGAAGTAAATTGTATCAACTATTTTTCCTGCTTCTATCAGTGATATGATTCATAATTAAAGTAATTAATCATTTTCCTAACACCAGTTAGGAAATCAATCTTCAAGTACGTCTAGTTACAAATCTCACTCTGCCATGTTGTGTTATATTTTTATATATTGCTGGATTTTGCTTGCTAGTATTGTATACATAATTTTTTTTGCATTTGTAACTTAAAGCATTTATTTTATAGATTTCTGAATTTTACAATTTATATATTCTATCTGGTTATTCTCAGAATCTGTTTTGTAATTCATCATAATCTTTTGCTTGATATTCACTTCTTTCCATATCCTTTAAAAAAAAACTTCTCCAAACATGTTCACTATGCTTGGTAATTTCAATTATAGATGAGAGAGAACAAAAAAAATAATTTTCCCAAAGTTACACAACTTGGTGCAATTTGGATTTGAATTGAACAGCCCACTTTAGACTATGCACTTAACCATGGTCATGAAAGTCATCATTAGAGACTTTACCCCATCTACAACAGGGTAAAGTCTCTAAAACGTAAAAGTTGAGCTGTTCCTGAAGATTTTAAATAGTTAATTGTCAGGATCAAATTTTTGTTTAAAAAGATTGTTATGTCAGTAGTCTGGTGAATGAATTTATGGGGCTGGATTAGAGGAACTAAGACCAATAGGGTGACTACTGCAGTAATCTAAGGGATGAGGGTCTTAAGCTAGACTCATAGTAAAGAATCTAAAGGAATGGGTGATTCATTGGATGTGGGGTTAGGGAGAGAGATAAGTTTAGCTTTTGTTTTTGTTAAACTTGGGAGCCTGGTAGATGCTAGTTCCTCTCACTAAGACAGGAATACAAAAGAAAAAGCAGATGTAGCAAAAGCCTGTTTCATTAAATATCTGACATGTTGAATTTGAGGTTTTGGACGTTCCACTTAGGTAAAAATGCTCAATAGTTAAGTTGAGCATATGGAAAAACATGAAAGTCTTCCTCATAGTCTATATATCTCTACCCTTTTAATTTCTCTTTTATATTTTTCCCCAACTTCCTTCCATGCCTTCTCTAGTACAAGGCAGAGCAAGCACTTTAAAATGTACCAAAACTTTACAAGTCTGAGGGAGTCTAGGGATGTTACCTACATGGAAATCAACTGAGATTCAGACATTGTTCTATGAAATAACCAGGTGCAGATGAGGCTTTTCCAAGTGATTTTCAGTTTACTTTCCATTTTTAAAGCTCACTTTAACCCTGGTATGAACTAGAGATATTTCTTTCTACCCCCACAGCACTGGAGAAATAAGGTCCAATTGATAGAGTTTTTCAGTTACTCAGATCCTATCTCAGAGATGATTCTCTGTGAGTTTCTACCTACAGAATGTCTCTAACTTTCTGTGTATACATCTTTTGCATCTGGTAAATATCCCTTAACCTGTCACTTTTCAAACTTACAGCCAAATTAGGAATTCATGGCTTCTCTAAAACCCTAAGTTTTGCTAAAATTTCCTGCTACACCGTGTAGGTTTCTGATCTCCTTCTGACCGTCATTTCTTCATACCATCCCACAGAGGTAGCTCTCCCCAGGGTGTGTATCTTGGGTTGTAGTCAGTTCTCTGTTCTAACATGCAATTTGGATTTAATTAATCTACCCAGAGCCAGAATGGTGTTTGATTCAGTCCACTGATTCGGAAAGAGAGCTTTCTTCTTTTTTTCAATGATACTAGCTCATATCTGCTGACTGCAGCATAAAGTAGAAGAAAATGTTTTGGTCTAGAATTATAGTATTAGGATTCTGGTCCAAGTTTTGCTATAATCCAACCTGACAAGGTTTAGGAAATCATTTCTCTCTTTGAACCCTCATGTTCTTGTTTATCTCTTTGAATCTTCATGTCTACATCTCTATATTCATGAGAAATTCCTCCTGATATTATCATGCTTTTTCAAGGTTTGTGAATTTCACTGTAGTGAGGAGGGGGAAGGGGGGCACGAGGTGAGGTTACAACTGAGTTCATTTGTCTTTGGATATTTAGTCTTAGTTAGGATTCCTTACACTTACTGGCTCATTCTAGCATGCCCTACTCATTCCAACAAACAAGGCTTATACGGCATGCTGTTGAAATTTATTTCCCAGCAAAATTGCTAGTTATTTGATGTCATGGAATGTAGGCCTTCTTTCAAAAGTTAACACTACACATACTAAATGGACATATGCGGAGCATTTATTCTAAGATAAAACCCTGCCTCTCTTACTAAGATTTTATAAAAATCCAGTGAACTAATAAATGGAAATTATAAATGCAAATGGTATCATTATGCTCATGGTAAAGAAAAATTTTGCTTCTCTCTATGAATCACTTGGAATTTTATTTGATGGCTAAAATTGGGTATTGTTCAAAATATATAATCTGTCTATGAGTTAATATTACCTAGAGGTAGATACTACAATTTATATATTTTATTCCTTCTTTTGGACTCTGGACACTGGTAATTATATGTCTCATATTCATCAATGTAGAAGTAGAAAACTATAAACCCCATTTGCCTGATTAAGCTCTAGCTCTTGAAAAGCACACTGTAGCCAGAGACCAAAGGTCTTTAATTAGTAACGGTTAGCAAAGAATCTGGGCAGGGTAAGAAAGTGTTGGCTCAGGGGTAAGGATGAGACTAGACTCTGAACGATGGAACCAGTTAGAACTGGACAGAAAAGGATGAAGCCGGGCTTGATTGTCTTAGGTATTTTGCAAACATTAAAGAGGAATGTCATTAGGGTGAAGGCTTCTTCAGGTCAGATATATAGTTCTTACCATAAATTTCTGAAGTGAGGTATACTAAATTCATTTGTACACAAGGGACCTGCATTTCCATGGTATTTGGAGAACATCAGAACTCTGTCTGTTTTTTTCCTTCAGGCCTCTTTGTAATAGCTGGCTCTAACAGAGCATTTAAAAAATATGAACTGGAAATTAAATGCCACTCTCTTGAACAACCAAGTTAGTCAAAGAAGAAATCATAAGAGAAATTAGAAAACATCTTGATAAAATTAAAATAAAAACACAACATACCAAAATATATGGCAACTAGCAAAAGCAGTACTAAGAGAGAAGTTCATAGTGAGAAATACCTACATTAAAAAATGAAGAAAGATCTCAAATCAGCAACCTAATTTTCCCCTCAAGGAGCTAGAAAAAGAAGAACAAGCTAGGCCCAATGTTAGCAGAAGAAAGGAAATAATGATAAGCGCAGAAATAAATGAAATAAAAAATAGAGAAAAATCAACAAAACTAAGAGGTTTTAAAAGATAAACAAAATCGACAAACCCTTGGCTAGACTAAGAAAAAAGGAAAGAACACCCAAATTGATAAAATAAGAAATGAAAGAAGAGATTACAAATGATGCCACAGAAATAAAAGGGATCACAAGAGACTACTATGAACAGTCATACACCAAAAACCTGTATGACAAAGAAGAATTGGACAAATTCTTAGAAACATAACCTACCAAGACTAAATCATGAAGAAACAGAAAATCTGAACAGATCTATAACTAGTATGAAGATTGAAGCAGTAATTGAAAACCTCCTAACAAAGAAAAGCTCAGGACCAGATGGCTTTGCTGGTGAATTCTACTAAACATTTAAAGAAGAATTAATGCCAATCTTTCTCAAATTCTTCCCAAAAAATTGAAGAGGAGGGAATACTTCCAAACTCATTTTCTGATGCTAGTCTTACCTTCATACCAAAGCCAGACAAAGGTACCACAAGGAAAAGAAACCTACAGGTCAATATCCCTTTAAAATATAAATGCAAAAATCCTCAACAAAATACTTGCAAACTGAATCCCACAGCACATCAAACAGATCATATACCATGATACACTACATTTACAGAATAGAGGATAAAATCACATGATCATCTCAACTGATGCAAAAAAAAGGGTTTGACAAAATTCAAAACCCTTTTATGATAAAAACTCTCAACAAATTAAAAAGAGAAGGAAAGTATCTCAACATAACAAAGGCCAAACATAAAAAGCTACAGCTAACATCATACTCAATGGTGAAAAACAGAGCTTTTTCTCTAACATCAGGAAAAAGGCAAGGATGCCCACTCTCATCAATTCTATTCAACATAGTACTTGAAGTTCTAGACAGAGCAATTAGGTAAGAAAAAAGAAATAAAAGGCATCCAAATAAGAAAGGAAGAAGCAGAGATTTGGTTCAAGATGGCGGAGTAGAAGGACGTGCTCTCACTCCCTCTTGCGAGAACACCAGAATCACAACTAACTGCTGAACAATCATTGACAGGAAGACACGGGAATTCACCAAAAAAGACACCCCACATCCAAAGACAAAGGAGAAGCCACAAGGAGACGGGAGGAGGGGCGCAATCACAGTAAAATCCAATCCCATAACTGCTGGTGGGTGACTCACAGACTGCAGAACACTTATACCACAGAAGTCCACCCACTGGAGTGAAGGTTCTGAGCCCCATGTCAGGCTTCCCAACCTGGGGGAGTCTGGCAATGGGAGGAGGAATTCCTAGAGAATCAGACTTTGAAGGCTGGTGGGATTTGATTGCAGGACTTCAACAGGACTCAGGGAAACAGAGACTCCACTCTTGGAGGGCACACACAAAGTAGTGTGCCCATCGGGACCCTGGGGAAGGAGCAGTGACCCAACAGGAGACTGAACCAGACCTACCTGCTAGTGTTGGGGGGTCTCCTGCAGAGGCAGGGCATGGCTCTGTCACACCGTAAGGACAAGGACACTGGCAGCAGAAGTTCTGTGAAGTACTCATTGGTGTGAGCCCTCCCAGAGTCCGCCATTAGCCCCACCAAAGAGCCCAGGTATGATCCAGTGTTGGGCTGCCTCAGGCCAAACAACCAACAGGGAGGGAACCCAGCCCCACCCATCAGCAGACAAGAGGATTAAAGTTTTATTGAGCTCTGCCCAGCAGAGCAACAGCCAGCTCTACCCACCACCAGTCCCTCCCATTAGGAAACTTGCACAAGCCTCTTAGATAGCCTCATCCACCAGAGGGCAGACAGCAGAAGCAAGAAGAACTACAATCCTGCAGCCTGTGGAAAAAAAAAAAAACACTCACAGAAAGATAGACAAGATGAAAAGGCAGAGGGCTATGTACCAGATGAAGGAACAAGATAAAACCCCAGAAAATCAACTAAATGAAGTGGAGGTAGGCAACCTTCCAGAAAATGAATTCAGAATAATGATAGTGAAGAGGAGTCAGGACCTCGGAAAAAGAATGCAGGCAAAGATTGAGAAGGTACAAGAAATGTTTAACAAAGATCTAGAAGAATTAAAGAACAAACAAACAGAGATGAACAATACAATAACTGAAATGAAAAATACAATAGAAGGAATCAATAGCAGAATAACTGAGGCAAAAGAACGGATAAGTGACCTGGAAGACAGAACTGTGGAATTCACTGCTGCAGAACAGAATAAAGAAAAAGGAATGAAAAATGAAGACAGCCTAAGACAGACACCCTCTGGGACATTAAATGCAACAACATTCTCACTATAGGGGGCCCAGAGGAGAAGAGAGAGAGAGAAAGGACTCGAGAAAATATTTGAAGACATTTTAGTTGAAAACTTCCTTAACATGGGAAATGAAACAGCCACCCAAGTCCAGGATGCGCAGAGAGTCCCAGGCAGGATAAACCCAAGGAGAAACATGCTGAGACACATAGTAATCAAACTGGCAAAAATTAAAGACAAAGAAAAATTACTGAAAGCAGCAAGGGAAAAATGACAAATAACATACAAGGGAACTCCCATAAAGTTAACAGCTGATTTCTCAGCAGAAATTCTACAAGCCAGAAGGGAGTGGCACAATATACTTAAAGGGATGAAAGGGAAGAAACTAAAACCAAGATTACTCTACCCAGCAAGGATCTCATTCAGATTCGATGGAGAAATCAAAAGCTTTACAGACAAGCAAAAGCTAAGAGAACTCAGCACCACCAAACCACCTCTACAACAAATGCTAAAGGAACTTCTCTAAGTGGGAAACACAAAAGAAAAGGACCTACAAAAACAAACCCAAACCAATTAAGAAAATGGTCATAGGAACATACATATCGATAATTACCTTAAACGTGAATGGATTAAATGCTCCAACCAAAAGGCACAGGCTTGCTGAATGGATACAAAAACAAGACCCATATATATGCTGTCTACAAGAGACCCACGTCAGACCTAGGGACACATACAGACTGAAAGTGAGGGGATGGAAAAAGATATTCCATGCAAATGGAAATCAAAAGAAAGCTGGAGTAGCAATACTCATATCAGATAAAATAGACTTTAAAATAAAGAATGTTACAAGAGACAAGGAAGGAAACTACATAATGATCAAGGGATCAAGCCAAGAAGAATATATAATAATTATAAATATAGATGCACCTAACACAGGAGCACCTCAATACATAAGGCAACTGCTAACAGCTATAAAAGAGGAAACTGACAGTAACACAATAATAATGGGGGACTTTAACACCTCACTTACACCAATGGACACATCATCCAAACAGAATATTAATAAGGAAACACAAGCTTTAAAAGATGCAATAGACCAGATAGATTTAACTGATATTTATAGGACATTCCATCCAAAAACAGCTGATTACACTTCCTCCTCAAGTGCGCATGGAACATTCTCCAGGATAGATCACACCTTGGGTCACAAATCAAGCCTCAGTAAATTTAAGAAAATTGAAATCATATCAAGCATCTTTTCTGACTACAATGCTATGAGATTAGAAATCAATTGCAGGGAAGAAAACGTAAAACACAGAGACACAGGGAGGCTAAAAATACGTTACTAAATAACCAAGAGATCACTGAAGAAATCAAAGAGGAAATCAAAAAATACCTAGAGACAAATGACAATGAAAACATGATGATCCAAAACCTACGGGATACAGCAAAAGCAGTTCTAGGAGGGAAGTTTATAGCTATACAAGCCTACGTCAAGAAACAAAAAAAATCTCAAATAACAATCTAACCTTACACCAAAGGAACTAGAGAAAGAAGAACAAACAAAACCCAAAGTTAGCAGAAGGAGAGAAATCATAAAGATCACAGCAGAAATAAATGAAACAGAAACAAAACAATAGCAAAGATCAATAAAACTAAAAGTTGGTTCTTTGAAAAGAGAAACAAAATTGATAAACCATTAGCCAGACTCATCAAGAAAAAGAGGGAGAGGAATCAAATCAATAAAATTAGAAATGAAAAAGGAGAAGTTACAACAGACATCGCAGAAATACAAAGCATCCTAAGAGACTACTACAAGCAACTCTATGCCAATAAAATGGACAACCTGGAAGAAATGGACAAATTCTTAGAGAGGTATAACTTTCCAAGACTGAACCAGGATGAAATAGAAAATATGAACAGACCAATCACAAGTAATGAAATTGAAACTGTGATTAAAAATCTTGCAACAAACAAAAGTCCAAGACCAGATGGCTGCACAGGTGAATTCTATCAAACATTTAGAGAAGAGCTAACACTCATACTTCTCAAAGTCTTCTGAAAAATTGTAGAGGAAGGAACACTCACAAACTCATTCTATGAGGCCACCATCACCCTGATACCAAAACCAGACAAAGATACTACAAAAAAAGAAAATTACAGACCAATATCACTGATGAATATAGATGCAAAAAATCCTCAACAAAATACTAGCAAACAGAATCCAACAACACATTTCAAGGATCATACACCATGATCAAGTGGGATTTATCCCAGGGATGCAAGGATTCTTCAATACATCCAAATCAATCAATGTGATACACCATATTAACAAATTAAAGAATAAAAACCATATGATCATCTCAATAGATGCAGAAAAAGCTTTTGGCAAAACTCATCACCCATTTATGATAATAACTCTCCAGAAAGTGGTTATAGAGGGAACCTACTTCAACATAATGAAGGCCATATATGACAAACCCACAGCAAACATCATTCTCAATGGTGAAAAACTGAAAGCATTCCCTCTAAGATCAGGAACAAGACAAGGATGTCCACCGTCACCACTATTACTCAACATAGTTTTGGAAGTCCTAGCCATGGCAATCAGCGAAGAAAAACAAATAAAAGGAATACAAATTGGAGAAAAAGAAGTAAAACTGTCACTGTTTGCAGATGACATGATACTATACATAGAGAATCCTAAAGATGCCACCAGAAAACTAGAGCTAATCAATGAATTTGGTAAAGTCGCAGGATACAAAATTAATGCACAGAAATCTCTTGCATTCCTCTACACTAATGATGAAAAATCTGAAAGAGAAATTAAGGAAACACTCCCATTTACCATTGCATCAAAAAGAATAAAATACCTAGGAATCAACCTACCCAGGGAGACAAAAGACCTTTATGCAGAAAATTATAAGACACTGATGAAAGCAATTAAAGATGATAGCAACAGAGGGAGAGATATATGGTGCTCTTGGATTGGAAGAATCAATATAGTGAAAATGACTATACTACCCAAAGCAATGTACAGATTCAATGTAATCTCTATCAAATTACCAATGGCATTTTTTTACAGAACTAGAACAAAAAATCTTAAAATTTGTATGGAGACACAAAAGACCCCCGAATAGCCAAAGCAGTCTTGAGGGAAATAAACAGAGCTGGAGGAATCAGACTCCCTGACCTCAGACTATACTGCAAAGCTACAGTAATCAAGACAATATGGTACTGGCACAAAAACAGAAATACACATCAATGGAACAAGATAGAAAGCCCAGAGATAAACCCATGCACCTATGGTCAACTAATCTATGACAAAGGAGGCAAGGATATACAATGGAGAAAAGACAGTCTCTTCAATAAGTGGTGCTGGAAAAACTGGACAGCTACATGTAAAAGAAGGAAATTAGAACACTCCCTAACACCATACACAAAAATAAACTCAAAATGGATTATACCTAAATCTAAGACCAGACACTATAAAACTCTTAGAGGAAAACACAGGCAGAACACTCTTTGACATAAATCATAGCAAGATCTTTTTTGATCCACCTCCTAGAGAAATGGAAATAAAAACAAAAATAAACAAATGAGATCTAATGAAACTTAAAAGCTTTTGCACAGCAAAGGAAACCATAAATAAGACAAAACGACAACCCTCAGAATGGGAGAAGATATTTGCAAACGAATCAACGGACAAAGGATTAATCTCCAAAATATATAAACAGCTCTTGCAGCTCAATATTAAAAAAACAAATAACCCAATCCAAACATGGGCAGAAAACCTAAATAGACTTTTCTCTAAAGAAGACATACAGATGGACAAGAAGCACATGAAAAGCTGCTCAACATCACTAATTATTAAAGAAATGCAAATCAAAACTACAATGATGTATCACCTCATACCAGTCAGAATGGGCATCATCAAAAAATCTACAAGCAACAAATGCTGGAGAGGGTGTGGAGAAAAGGGAACCCTTTTGCATTGTCGGTGGGAATGTAAAATTGATACAGCCAGTATGGAGGTTCTTTAAAAAACTAAAAATATTACTATCACATGACCCAGTAATCCCAGTAATGGGCATATACCCAGAGGAAACCATAATTCAAAAAGATACATGTATCCCACTGTTCACTGCAGCACTATTTACAATAGCCAGGTCATGGAAGCGACCTAAATGTCCATCAACAGACGAATGCATAAAGAAGATGTGGTACATATATACAATGGAGTATTACTCAGCCACGAAAAGGAACGAAATTGGGTCATTTGTGGAGACGTGGATGGATCAAGAAGCTGTCATACAGAGTGAAGTAAGTCAGAAAGAGAAAAATAAATATCATATATGAAGGCATATATGTGGAACCTAGAAAAATGGTACAGATGAACCAGTTTGCAGGGCAGAAATTGAGACACAGATGTAGAGAACAAACGTATGGACACCAATGGCGGAAAGCGGTGGGAAGTGGGGGTGGTGGTGTCATGAATTGGGAGATTGGGATTGACATGTATACACTGGTGTGTATAAAATGGATGACTAATAAGAACCTGCTGTATAAAAGAATAAAAGAAAAAATATAAAAGAAAATAATGTGACATAAAAAAAAAAGGAAGAAGAAAAATCTTTCCTGTTTACAGGTCTTATATATAGAAAACCCTACAGACACCATCCAAAAACTGTTGGAACTAATAAATTCAGTAAAGTTTCAGGATACAAAATCAATATACAAAAATCAATTGTTCCTATACATTAACTAAAGAACTATCTGAAAAGAAAATGAAGAAAACAATCCTATTTACCATAGCATCAAAAAGAATAAAACACTTATGAATAAACTTAACCAAGGAGTGTGAAAGACTTGTATACTGAAAACTATGAAATGTTGATGAAAGAAATTAAACAAGACACAAACAAATGGAAAGACCCCCCATAAACATGGATCGGAAGATTTATTGTTAAAATGTCCATATTTCCAAAGCAATTTAAAGATTCAATGCAATCCCTATCGAAATCCCAATGACATTATTTTCTGAAACAGAAAAAAACAATTCTACAATTCATATTGAACTACAAAAGACCACAAAGAGACCAACAGATCCTGAGAAAAAAGAACAAAGCTGGAGGCAAGAAAGCTGATTTCAATGTATACTAGAAAGCTTCATATCTGTATGTACATGGCTGATTCATTTTGTTGTTGAGTGGAGGCAAACATAACATTGTAAAGCAACCATACTCTAATAAAAATTAATTAAAAAAAATTCAGTAGTCAAAACAGCATAGTATTAGCAGAAAGACAGAGACACAAAAACCAATGGGACAGAATAGAGAGCCCAGAAATAAATCCATGCATATATGGTCAACTAGTCTTTGACAAGGAAGCTAAGAATATACAATGCAGGAAGGGAAAGTCTCTTCAATAAATGGTGCTGGGAAAACTGGACATTCACAAGCAAGAGAACAAAATTGGAATCTTATACCATGCACAAAAATCAACTTAGAATGGATTAAAAATTTAAATTTAAGACTTGAAACTGTCAATTTTCTAGAAGAAAACATAGGGAAAAGGCTTCATGACATTGGTCTTGGCATTAACCTTATAGATATGACCGCAAAAGCATAGGCAAAAAAACCAAACAAACAAAAAACACAAATAAGTGGGACTACATCAAATTAAAAAGCTTTTGTACAGCAAAGGAAACAATCAGAAGACTGAAAAGGCAACCTACAGAATGGGAGAAAATCTATATATTGCAAGCCATATATTTGATAAAGGATTAATCTCTAAAATACATAAAGAACTCCTATAAATCCATAACAAAAAAATCCCTTAAAACTTAATTTAAAAATGGTCCAAGGACTTGACAGACATTTCTCAAAAGAAGATATACAAATAGGCAACAGATATATGAAAAAAAATGCTTATTTCACTAATCAACCAGGAAACACAAATCAAAACTAGAATGAGGTATCACCTCACATCCATTAAGATGGCCAGTATGAAAAAAATAGAAAATAACAAGTGTTGGAGAGGGTGTGGAGAGATTGGAACCCATGTGCACTGTTGGTGGGAATATATATTCATACAGTCTCTATGGAAAGCTGTATGTAGGTTCCTCAAAAAATTAAAAATAGAATCACCATATGATCCATCAATCTCATTCCTGGGTATATATTCAGAAGAATTGAAAACAGAATCTTGAAGAGATAGCTGCACACATGTTCACTGCATCATTATTCACAATAGCCAAGAAGTGAAAGCAACCTAAATGTGCATCAACAGATGAATGGATAAAGAAAATATGATATATATATATATATTATACAATGAAACATTATTCAGCCTTAAAAAAGAGGAAACTCTGTCATATTTTACACCATGGGTGAACCTTGAAGACATTATGCTATATGAAATAAGTCAGTCACAAAAAGATAAATGATTCTACTTATATGAAGTGTCCAAAGTATTCAAACTCTTAAAAACAGAAAGTAGAATAGTGTTTGTTAGGGGATGGAAGGAGGGAGAAAAGAGGAGCTGTTCAATGGGTATAGAGTTTCAGTACCGCAAGATAAAAGACAAATACACGAACGTGCACTTAATTCAGCAATTATAAGCTCTTTGATTGTAGGAGCTGACCGAGTGTGCAGCATCGTGGTGTACTCATAGGTGTTCAATTAATGCTTGTTAGACTAAACTATATTCATTGCCAAGATGCAAGAACAAAGTTATTTATGAATCAAGACTAGAGCAATGTTTCTGAGCATTTAAAAACACATCACTTTTTTCTGCCACGCATTAAAATTCTCACTTTTTCAGATGTCATTTGGAATTTCAAGGTAAATGATACACCAATAAAAGTATCTATACAATGGTGATTTTTGAATATGTCTTGTTACACCAGACGTGTGCTCATCCCTCGCCAATTCTGAAACACTCTCCTAGTTAGTATATCCCCAGGCTTGGAATCGCTACTGGAAACTAAAGCAGGGATGGCAAATGAAGGCACAATATGCTTGTCACTTTCCCCTTTTTTATCCACGGCAGACATGGGCCGTGTCACTTTCTTTTCTGTTGTGCTCAGACACAGTATCTGATTCTTCTCAAAATAACCCTCCACATAGCCATACTGATGAACTGAAGTTGTCACGTAAGATGAGGTCAACTTTCCACCCTTGGTTTAGGGCATAATTTCCAGGTATGTGAATTTACAATGGAAGGGTCTGTTAATCAAAATAATGTGCATGCTGATATAGCACAAAGCACATCCAGACAGAACTCTGAATGAACAAGCTGCTCACCTAAGTGCACCATCTCTGGGCACTTAAAGGTCCACCTGATCTGAGCACCTGCATTTACAAACAAGAATATTCTGTACTTTGGAAATATTTTTAAAAGACGATGAAATTATATTTGGAGAATAACTGAACTTATACCCTATAATATGAAGTCTTTACCATTTATTGTGTAGCTCTCTATATTACAAAATACAAAAAACACGTGATGGATTCTGCTGTCATCCTTTGGTTCTCTCCCCATATGGAACTGCGGTTACGTGCCCAAGGGAGCGCTTGTGGGACAGGGCCCATATACGTGTGCTCCACAATGCTGTGTACCACAGGCCGAGGGTAGTGGACATCTGCTTCTTCTTCAGAGCTCAAGAGTTCTTTTTTTGTTTATCTTAGATAGGAAGAAGCACTTCTGTCTTCTGCATCTGAGAACGCTGTGTCTGTGATCTGTCTGACAACAGCATTTTGCTGACCTCTATCAACAGCAAGGCTCATTGAGCTGAGTATGCGTATGTGCGTGTGTGTGCGTGTGTGTGTGTGTGTGTGTGGAGGGGATGGGGGGTGGAGGGATGTTAGGCTGAGAAGGGGCAAATACATACAGAAAACACACATTAAAACTTAGTCGTTTAATTCAATAAATGTTGCTGAGCACCCACTATATGTCAGGCACTTTCTAGATTCTAGGAATAAAGCAATGAATAAGACAAAGTCCCTGCCACTTGTCTATTTGACATTTTTGTCAAAGGAGTTAAGAATGAACAAATAAGTAAAGTGTACTGTGCAGTGGTGGGGGAAGAGCATTATTTAGAAAAAATAAAGCAGTTCAAGGGACAGTTTATGTCTGGGTGGGGTTTTATATTTGTTACAGGGAGGTCACAGAATGCGTCAGTGATGACATCTGAGCTGAGCCCTGAAGGGAGTGAGGAAAGAAGCCTTGTGGGTGGTCACCTGAGGGAAGAGCTTCGTAAGCAGAGGCCCCGGGCTGGAGCAAGCCGAGTTTGCCCGAGGAAGGGCAAGAAGACAGTGTGGTCCTGAAGTAGAGGGAAGGGAGAGGAGGGCGGAGAGCTGGGGAGGAGCAGAGCTGTCAGCTCGAAGGTCATTCTCGCACCTCCATTTTCTCTCAGAGGGTTGAGAACATTTTTCGTGTTGGAGCAGAGGAGTTCTGTGTTAAAAGTCCCTCTGGCTGTTATCTCAATGAATTATCCTGCCAAGGAAGGTTTTTAAGTGACATTTAACTCCACTGCTCTGGCACAAGTTGTCCTTTGGGAACTTTTCTGGGTTTATTTTTGGGGCACGCAGGGATAATAGGAAGGAGATCTACCTGGTGGAGTTTGACAGTTAACTTCTTGCTCTACTACCGGGAAGACATTTGTGCTCCTGAAAAATCTCTGTAGACCCTATAGGTCCCTCAGGAACAGCAAATGTGGCGGCTGGAAGCCATCACTGTATCATTCTACCACCTACGTCAAGTATCTTGTTGGAAGTGTGAACAGCATTCCAGAGCACTCTCCACCTGTTATCTTTACTCGGCCCTTGTCATTTCTGGTAGCAAGGACCTTCTTTCAAATCTAGCTGTCAGGGTAGCTGCCCTGGATGGAGGTCTGTGTTGAATGGCACTTTGTGTGGCTGAATGACCACGTGCCACACCAACAATAACAAGGCTTGTTGGCCCTGAGGTTGGTCGTGGAGTCTTGAGAGGCTCTGCCTTGATTAGCGCTCTTGGATACAAAATCTGCTCAATCAATTTGGAAAAAAACTCTTTGTCCTGCTCCATGCTGGCTTTACTGTGAAAAATAGCCTATGACTTGAAGTTAATCATGGACGGTTCACTTTCTGGGACAGGTCAATACTCCTCATATCTTCCACTGCAATCTAAGTTCAGCCAGCAACACAAAAGGAGACCCCTGTATTTCAGCTGAGTGCTCTACCCATCTCTGCAGTCATGCTTAATAAGCCGCTTTTAACATACAGAATTGTCTATGACCCGTCTCTTTCATCTTAAGTGTAGGCTCAAGGCCTCAGGTTTATAGAAAACAGTTAAATCTGATAGATTTCTTTAATTTCAAGAAGGAGATTATCTGGTTTTCCTGTTGTACCCTCTTCCATGTAGTTCGCTGAAACAGTATGTATCTTACAGATTGAGATGTGTGGATTTCAGCATCAGCTGTGTTCTCCCTTTTTTCCCTGCACACTTTTTTACACCACCTTTTCAATTTCACTGACGATAGAAGAGTGAGACAGAGGGAGAGATATTAGAACTGTCAGACCTTCAAAATGGGAAGCACCCTGACAGACTAAGGAAAAAATAAACTGAGACTTGTTACTGCTATAATTTCACTGAGGGTAAGTGTCTTGTTTTTTTCATTTGGTTGTTTTGCAAGCTTGGCATTATGGAAGAAAAATAGAATGTCAATAAATTCAACTTTGAACATCTATTCAATGAGTTATTTCCTAGTAGGAGGAAAGAAAAAAACTGAACCAGGCTAGGCAGTCTAGAGGGAGACCGTGTAAATGACTTGTAACTAAGAGGATATGACCCTCTGCATAATTCATAATCATTAGTCTAAGTGACACTTCTGCAGTCACTCTGTCAGGGCACTCTAATATGCTGGGGCTGAAACCCACAAAGTCCACTCAGCAGCAGTCCCAGTGTGATCAGGTTTCCTGAAAGACAATTCCCTGAAAGGCTAGATTTAGGCTGTAGCTTTTTTTTTTTTTTTTTTTTAAGCAGAAGATGCTGGCTCAGCTTCATCATGTGTGCAATTTAAGGGTTGCTCAAGTGATTCTTTAAAACTGCATGAAAGCAATTCTGCTGTGCCTGGGAGACAGTACTGCTATAATGTTCCATGCATACATCTGCATGATTTCTCAGAGCTAATCCAAATTTAATGCATTGGTAATTCCTTTTCTGCCAAAGCCACCCAGCAGTAATCTGAAGGTTACAGAATGATCTTCTAGCTCAAATAACACTTTCAGCCTAGCATAAATGGAGAGGCAGGAATATAATGGGCAAAATTAGACTCACAATGATACATTCCACCCTCATTACCACTCCGGGTGAAGCTGACCAGAGTTTAGAGTGTTTTTAGAAGGATAATCATAATAGAGTTTTAATAAAACTGAGAGTCAAGCTATAGTGGTCTTTTATCAGAGATGGTGTAATAACCAAAATGACAGCATATGAACAGCTTAGAAACTATTTCCCTAACTGGAAAGACCATTCTCAGGGTAAAATTAAAGCTTTGATTAAAGCACTTAGAAGAACCACCTCATGAACCTATGGGGCATCGGAGAATAATAATTTTTATAATATTCTTTTTTTTTTTTAAACCCCACATTTGTTTATTTATTTATTTTTGGCTGTGTTGTGTCTTTATTTCTGCGTGAGGGCTTTCTCTAGTTGTGGCAAGCGGGGGCCACTCTTCATCACGGTGTGCGGGCCTCTCACTATCGCATCCTCTCTTGTTGCGGAGCACAGGCTCCAGACGCGCAGACTCAGCAGTTGTGGCTCACGGGCCCAGCTGCTCCACGGCATGTGGGATCCTCCCAGTCCAGGGCTCGAACCCGTGTCCCCTGCATTAGCAGGCAGATTCTCAACCACTGCGCCACCAGGGAAGCCCGAGAATAATAATTTAGCTTGGATGTCATAAGAATATTGACATCTAACTAAAGTCTACATGAATAATAAAAAGAGTAAATTAGGGAGTGTTTTAAAAAAAATTTTAGGAAACTTTAAAATTTATAATTAAATTAGATTTTTACAGAAAAACTATGAAGATAGTATGTAGCTCCTATAAGCTATAGGCCCGGTTTCCTCAATTATTAACATTTTATATTACTGTGGAACATTCATTTGTCATAATGGATGAATCAATATTAATACATTATGAATTAAAGCCCACACTTTATTCATATTTCCTTCTTTACCCACTATCCGTTTTTTCTGTTCCAGGATTTCCATCCAGGATATCACATAATATTTAGGTGTCATGTTTCCTTAGGCTCCTCAGTGCCTATCAGTTTCTTAGACGTCCTTTATTTTCAATGACCTTGACAGTTTTGAGGAGTGTTTTGTAAAACATCCCTGAATTAGGACTTGTGTGATGCTTTTCTCATGATCAGACTAGGTTTTTCAAAGACCACAGAGGACAAGTTCCATTCTTATCTCATTATATCAAGAAAACATGCTATCAGCGTGACTCATCACTGTTGATGTTAACCCTCATTACCTTGCTGAGGTAGTGTTTGCCAGGTTACGCTTTTGCCCCCTTTCTATACTGTATTCTTTGGAAAGAGGTTACTACGTGCAGCCTACGGTTAGGAAGTGGGGAGTTATGCTTCACCTCCTTGAGGATGAATTATCTACCTGAATTACTTGGAATTCTTCTTCCTAGGAGATTTGTCTATTCTCCCTCATTTATTTGTTCAATCATTTATATCAATATGGATTCATGGATGTTTATATTTTGGGTTATAATCCAATACTATTCTATTTCATTTCTCAAATTGTTACAATTTTGGCCATCTGGAACTTTTTTCAGTTGGCCTCTATGTCCCTTTGACATGACCTCATCATTCTGAAATTTTTGTTTTTAGCACTTTCTAACTTTCTGGCACTGCAAGGTGCTCCAACCTCATCTTTTATATTTTTTATTTAAATCCTAGAATCAATTTGCAGCAACATAGATGGACCTGGAGGTTATCATACTAAGTGAAGTAAGTCAGACAGACAAAGACAAATATCATATGACATCACTTCTATGTGGGATCTTAAAAAAAAAAAAGATACAAATGAACTTATTTACAAAACAGAAATGACTCACAGACTTAGAAAACAAACTTATAGTCACCAAAGGGGAAAGGTGGTAGGGAGGGATAAATTAGGAGGTTGGGATTAACATATACACACTACTATATATAAAATAGATAATCAACAAGGACCTACTCTATAGCACAGGGAACTCTACTCAATATTCTGGGATCACCTATATGAGAAAAGAATCTAAAAAAGAATATATGTATATGTATAACTGAATCACTCTGCTGTACACCTGAAACTAACACAACATTGTAAATCAACTATACTCCAAAAAAAAATAAAATCCTAGAATTTCTCCAAGGAGTCTGGTTCTTTTTATTGGAGAATGGAATTAGAAAAAAAGATCTGGGTGCTAGAATGTTGGTTACTACTAGGGTATCGTTTCTTCTATGTCCTCGCAGCTGACAGGGCAAGGAAATACATTGTGTGTATACTGGCATTGTTTGAGATCTTGAATTCAGCCACATATTTATAAATATTTCTGTATATAATTGTGTCTGTATTTAGCTAAACATGAATTGATAGTGAGTTCTCCAAACCTAATAGTCACAGATCATAGTAGATTCCCCCCTTGCTCATCTGTGACCTCCTACTCCAACAGTAAGAAACTTGGCTATTTGGGAGCATTTTCATCCCCTCTTTTGTGATATAGATGACAGTTCATAACTCAAAGCCTTTCCTATCTGACCCTGGTGTAGAACGTCTTTCTACTTCCTACTCTACAGGATGATATTACCCAAAATATAAAGACAATGAGCTCATTGGTGATTTCTGAAGTGAGTCCATGCCAAGGACTGAATAGGAGTCTTCTTATCCTTAAATGTGATTCCCTCAAGGATTAAAAAAGTGTGATAGAGTTTGCACAGCTATTTCTTGCTTTATGGTGGTTAAACAAAAGCATTTGGCTTAAAGCGTTATCAACCTAGTAAACTTCATAGGAATAAAATCACTAAAAGCTGTTCTTCCCTGAAACCAAGTATTACTCACTGGCAGATGTTATCTGTTAGTAAAAGGATTGCAACCAGTAAATGCTGGGGATCAAGGTCCTACTTAATACAAAAACCTGACATCATCTGTGTCACTTACAAATCTGGTATTAATTATTTGATAAGCTTGGGGCTGATTTAGTAACACAGACATTTTGTTGTATGAATGGTGAATGTCAAGGATGACTTATTACCCTGAACACACGTAAAAGGAAGGCTAATATGATTTCTTATAGAAAAGACCCAATGGCAGCTGCACCAGAGAGTCAATTACTGTTGTGTGCTCTGCACAGACTTCTTTTCCAGAGCCAGAGAAAAAGAACAAGGCATGTGAATATCTCCATAGTGATGAGGTTTTGGCTTCTCTGATTTTTGGATTACAAATCTAGAGAAAAAGAAAGCAAAGAGAAAAAGGAGAATTCTTGCTTAGCAATCTGAAAACAGTATTTTAGTCTCTTCAATAAATTCATGAGGTTTAAGTCCACAAATAAGACTTTAATAGACTATCGAGTTAGAGGCCATGGAGAGAGATATCAACATTATTAACATTTAACATAGCTGAATTTTCTATCCAAATAACCTTATCAGGATAACTATCAGAGCAGAAGTTGTACAATTCATTGTTATTTTGTGAATGCCAGTCATGTTGAATGTGGCTCATTATGGAAAAACAAAACCGAACAGAACCAAAAATCAAAATTCATGAATCATTTCATATGGTATGAAAATATTCCCTTAAAGTCCAGTATAAGTTGTGGTTATTTACCTCAAAAACAGCAATCTTTGAATTAAACAGAGAGTAAACTGAAGGCAAGCATGTGGTCCCTGAGCAGACTCTTCCTGCCTGTCTGCAAAAGCAGAGATTTACAAAAGGAAATGGTGTCTCTGGAAGGAATAATTCTTTTCTGCTCCTGACTGATCTATTCTCTGAAAATTGCAAATTGTCGATATCCTATGTTGACACTTTCCAAAACAACACTGTGACTGAGAATGCAGATTTGTTTCTAGTAGTCATATATCATATAGGCAAACAGGGTACTTGTTTTTGAACATAAATGCATGTTTTAACGGTGGTATGGGGGTCAATGAGATGGGATGTTAACAGAATATAGCCAATGCATCAAAAAATCTAGAAACAATAAATGCTGGAGAGGGTGTGGAGAAAAGGGAACACTCTTGCACTGTTGGTGGGAATGTAAATTGATACAGCCACCATGGAGAACAGTATGGAGGTTCCTTAAAAAACTACAAATAGAACTACCATATGACCCAGCAATCCCACTACTGGGCATGTATCCTGAGAAAACCATAACCCAAAAAGAGTCATGTACCAAAATGTTCATTGCAGCTCTATTTACAATAGCCCGGAGATGGAAACAACCTAAGTGCCCATCATCGGATGAATGGATAAAGAAGATGTGGCACATATATACAATGGAATATTACTCAGCCATAAAAAGAAACGAAATTGAGCTGTTTGTAATGAGGTGGATAGACCTAGAGTCTGTCATACAGAGTTAAGTAAGTCAGAAAGAGAAAGACAAATACCGTATGCTAACACATATATATGGAATTTAAGAAAAAAAAATGTCATGAAGAACCTAGGGGTAAGACAGGAATAAAGACACAGAGCTACTACAGAATGGACTTGAGGATATGGGGAGGGGGAAGGGTAAACTGTGACAAAGCAAGAGAGTCATGGACATATATACACTACCAAATGTAAGGTAGATAGCTAGTGGGAAGCAGCCGCATGGCACAGGGATATCAGCTCGGTGCTTTGTGACCGCCTGGAGGGGTGGGATAGGGAGGGTGGGAGGGAGGGAGACGCAGGAGGGAAGAGATATGGGAATATATGTATATGTATAACTGATTCACTTTGTTATAAAGCAGAAACTAACACACCATTGTAAAGCAGTTATACCCCAATAAAGATGTTAAAAAAAAAAAAGAAGAAATGCTGAAGAAATGCCTGCCTCTAAGAAGAAGAAGAAATGCCTGCCTCTGAATGAAGGAATGCCTGCCTCTGAATGAAGAAGAAATGCCTGCTTCTAAGACCTGGTGTTACAGTGAAGTCACAGTGCATGATTACAGAGTGACATACAAGGGCCAGAGCCTGCTGTGGGTTCTGTTATGCCTGGTGCAGCATGACCTACCCAAATACCTGCAGTGAGGACTCCTGCCCTTTGGAAATACTGTTTAATCTTTCTGAGTTTCTACTGCCACTCAATACAGTGATGACAAAGGACCCATATTGTTGCTATAGAATCAGGGTGTGATAAATATTTGAATATATGAACAACATAAGAGTTATCTATTGTTCTTAACCGAACCCCCCCTTTTAGTAGTTCAAATAATGGGGTTGATTTAATCAGAAGAAGTAAACATTTGTTGAGAAATCATTAATAAGCATACAGATTTCAGTGAATTTATGTGGCTAAATATATGGTAGCACCTTTCCCACCACTGGTACTCCATGCATGAGAGCTTCCATACTTACCCTCTTAATTTTCTTGGGTAGGTTAATACTAAATCTTGAAGGACTGACTGCCCATCCAAATAATTGTTATTCTATACGCCTCAAGAGTAAACTTTATATAGTAATTAAGAATATAGGTCAAAACATAATAAAACATAATGACAAAAATAATAAAATATAGTTCAGTCATTTCTTCTTCTCTTGGGTTGGCCAAAAAGCTCATTCAGGTTTTTTATTTGTATCATCCAGGTTTTACCAAGACTTAACTTTTAATGACACAACAACCTTCAGTCCCAGGAAAACGTTTAAAGCTCTTAGTATAAAAAATTTTTTCAAAACCTATGTCCCAAAATGGCTAGACATATTATGAAAGGATGCTTAATCATACTCTTCTTAAAAGAAATAAAAATAAAATAATCAAGACACACAAATTTCACCTATTACATTAGTAAATTTAAAAGGCTACCAGGTCTATGAGAAGAAAATGTTTGATAAACTGTTGATGGAAGGATATATTGTTGGAAAGATTCTGGAGAGCCATTTGGACAAGTTATTTATATACCAAGACATTTATATAAATAACATTGTAATTAACACAAAACTTCCAGAAACTACCCAAACCTTCATCAATCAAATCAGTTAAATTGTTTCAACCCTACAATGAAACACTATTCAATTGCTAAGATTACTGAGTTAGGTCTATATATGTTGCCATGGGAAGATCCCAGAAATATGTCATAATCCACCCAAAAAACCAGCAAGATGCAGAACATGTAGAATATGATTTCTTTTATGTACAAATTCAAATTATTCAAAACACTCTTTTTAAAGGAAACTCAAGATTAATTATTAATAGTAATTCCCTTTGGGGAAAGACTTCAGAGATGATAAAGTGGGTGCTTTTACTTTCTTCTTTTATCTTTATGTATCTTTAGCAATCTGAAAACAGGGTATTTTAGTCTCCCCAATAAATTCATGACTTTAATAACCTATATATATATATATATATATTTGTGATTTTATTTAGAAAGTTGTCAACAAGGTTAATGTGATATTGAGATTATGATCCATTATTTGGTTTCTTTGTCTTACTTTTCTCTATTTAAAATTTTGTAATACTTGCTATTTAAAATTTAAAGCAAATAAGGCCTACGTTGTCTTTTTAGCTCCATTTCTTCCTACTCCTTCCCCTTCTCCCACTCCTTAACTTGTTAATTTTAAAATGGACCATATATTTTCATTTCTCTGCACATAATGCTTTCTGCTGGAAATCTTTTCCTTCCCCTTTGTCAATTTAACATTTTTTAAATTTATTTATTTTATTTTATTTTTGTCTGTGTTGGGTCTTGGTTGCTGAGTACAGGCTTTTCTCTAGTTGTGGCGGGCAGGGGCTACCCTTTGTTGTGGTGTGTGGGCTTCTCATTGTGGTGGCTTCTCTTGTTATGGAGCACAGGCTCTAGGTGCACGGGCTTCAGTAGTTGCAGCACACGGGCTCAGTAGTTGTAGCTTGCGGGCTCTAGAGTGCAGGCTCAGTAGTTGTGGCGCATGGGCTTATTTGCTCCGCACCGTGTGGGATCTTCCCAGACCAGGGCTTGAACCCGTGTCCCCTTCATTGACAGGGAGATTCTTAGCCACTGTGCCACCAGGGAAGTGACAAACTCCCCACTTACCATTTTATACCAACTCAAATATGCAAAGTCTGTTGTGCGCTTGGTATATTCAGTGCCTATCAAATGTTACTTGGTATTGATTTTTCTCCTAAAGTGTTCTAAGTATTATGGCACTATTTAAAAGTATGCTTAATACTAGGAGATAAAGGATGAGTTTTTAAAAATGAGCTTCTGTTGATGAAGTTTATAAAAGCAGCTAGCTTTAGTTTGTTTAATGAATTGGTGATATTCTGAATTTGAATATACTTAATAGCAATAGTAGAACAATACTCACGTCCCTATTTATACCTTACAGAGCTATCCAGCTACACACCAAATCCTCATGTCCATCCTCCCCCATGTAAGATAACTTTCCCTGCTTTTAATGGACGTTGAACATACCAGCAAGAGCACAGGAATTTTTTTTTTTTTAACCTTCAGGGGACAGTGGCAGCAGAACTAAAAGAGAAGTAATGGAGTGCACTGTATGAGAAATTTATATTATTATCTGGCAGTAGATTGGTTTCTTACCCTGTACCCACCAGCTCTGTCCCCTGATAGTCACCTTCACATTCAGCTGCACTTCAGAGCTTGTTTACCATGTTGCAATGATGTTTACTCCCTAAGTTTACTTGATGTTGGCCATTTGAAAACACTATCATTTAAATTGGTTCCTGTAACTAATGAGCATATATTTCATATGTGTTTCACAGGCATGAGCCAGTAGAAGTATCAGTGCATGAGGACTGTTTTTGAAGGGAGTCATTTTAGCCACAGTATACTGTCAAATTTTAAACTGTTTGGGTGTGAAGAGGGTAGATCTCCTCTGGCCTGAAATGATAACAGAATTTTGTGAGGATGAAGGAAAATTGAAACTAGATCTGTGATAATTATAAGCTAACTTAAGAGCAATCTTGAGTGCAAAACGCTTACAACTTGCTTTGGGACATTCTGAATCTATTGAATGACATAACTATTCCCTTCAGACTTGCTGGAGGGAGAGTACAAGAATGTCAGATTCCTCGCTACAGATGCAGACTGCTGTAGTGGGTGATGCTGAATATACTTATATGAATATCTTATTGGTAATGACAGTGTGGAGGGTGACGCTGAGCACCCAAATCAAGCCCCCTCCACTTCAAGACCATAAAATAACTGCACCAAAAGCAACAAGAAAGAGAAAGGTAATGAGGATTGAGATTTAGAATTTGGAATAAAATTCTGTAGGACCAGAGAAATTTTTTAAATTGGAGTGAAAGTCAGCCACTCAGTATCTCTTCAATGCTCTTCTGGGATGCATACCCCCATATTTCCCCGGAGAATCACATTCTCTATCAGGCTCAGCTTAATGTTTTGGTTAAGTTTGACTTCTTCCCTGCCAGAAGTGGGCAGGTAAGCAGGGCTTGACCAATCAGAGTCTTGTATTCTCTTGGCTATAGAAACTGATTTGGGGATGGCTTATGTGACTCAGTCAGCCAGTGAAATGCAGGATATTTGGCAGGGATTGATGACAGAAATGTGTGTCCATTTTCCTGTTGACCTGAATCTGGGATAGCACAGCTCTGAAAGCCAGTGGGGACAAGAGCTGAGCCCAGATTGGGAGAAGGATCAGGTCTTATGGCATTGTTTGAGATCTTGAATTCAGCCACAGATGAAGCTAGATTTACCCAGGACTTCTTAATAACATAACCCAATAACTTGCCTTTTTGCCTAATTGGATTTAGCTTAGTTTTCTGTCGCTTGCAATGAAAAGCATTCTGATGTACAATATAATAATTTAGATCAATGTTTCATTTAAAAACGCACTTAACTGAAGTTTCACAGTCTTACGAGCACTGAATTAGGTATTTCCTCTCCTAATGATAGCTGGGTCTCGAACCCAATCCCAGTCACAATGAACTGCAAAGGAGATGAGACTATAGCTGCAGCAATGCGCTTGGCATTACCAGTGGTTTTTTATCGTCTTTTCCAGCTTTGTATGGTATTTCCATTACCTGTATGTATGTATACATCTAAAATGTCAGTTTTATTCCTTTTGCTAGAGTGAGAGCAACAAGAGACTCCTATTAAGCGAAAATGAGTTTAACACTTTTAATAGCCTTTTAAACAAATGAAATGCTTTAGCTTTCTTATTTTGTCAAAAAACCTACAAAAGTTCAAATAATTTTACTGGCATTTTTTTCAATTCTGTTATAGATATATATGTATATTTAAATCATTCCTTGGCAAATATTCACGACTATAAAATACACTAAACAGAATGTACACTTAACAACAGTTTCATTTTTCAATACAACTTTGCAAGCATTTGCTATAATAAAAAAACCAGCTTAGCTTGGGAGCTGGATTTTCATTAATAGCTTCTAAATGTTGCTCTAGAAAGAGATGTTCTAAATATAGAGGTAAGTCATGTTTAGAAGATGCTATAGAACGAATGCCCCCCACCTCCATGACCCCCAAATTCATATGTTGAAATCTAATCCCCATTGCGATGGTATTTGAAGGTGGGGCCCTTGAGAGGCAATTAGGTCATGAAGGCAGAGCCCTCATCAATGGGATTAGTGCCTTTACAGAAGGGACCCCAGAGATCGTCCTTGCTTTTTCTATCATGTGAGGACACAGCAAGAAATTGGCAGTTTGCAACCCGGAACAAGGTCTTCACCAGAACCCAACCATGCTAGCGCACTTATCTTGGAATTCTAGCTTCCAGAATGGTAAGAAATAAATTTCTGTTGTTTGTAAGTCACCCAGTCTATGGTATTTTGTTTTAGCAGCCCAGATGGACTCAAACAGAAAACATGTACAATTATGTTCATAGGACCACCATTTACAAAAGCAAACTACAGGAAACAAATGCCTATCACTAAGATAATTGATATTCTCTTATATTCATAAAAGGGAAGGTTATATTGCCATGAACAACAAAACACAATTACTTTCAACAATAAGAATAAATCTATAAAACAATGGTGAATGAATAAACAAGTTCACATAGATTGCCTATGTATGCAGTAAAATGCCATTTCTAGAAAATTCAAAGGTTAGCAAAACTAAGCAATATGTTATTTGGGAATTCATACACGGATGCTGAAATTCTTTTTTAAAAGCAAGGGAAAAAGCAAAGGCAACTAAGGCAAAAATAAGCAAGTGGGACTATATCAAACTAAAAAGCTCCTGAACAGCCAAGGAAATCAATAAAATGAAACTCAACCTAATGAATGGGAGAAAGTATTTTCAAATCATATATCTGATAAGGGGTTAATATCCAAAATATATAAAGAACTCATGCAACTCAATAGCAAAAAACCAAACAATGTGATTAAAAAATGAAGAGAAGATCTCATAGATATTTTTCCACGGAAGGCATACAGACGGCCAACACATACATGAAGAGGTGCTCAATGTTACTATCGTTAGGGAAATACAAATCAAAACCACGAGATACCACCTTATAGCATTAGAATGGCTATTTTCAAGAAGGCAAGGAATAACAAGTGTTGGTGAGAATGTAGAAAAAAGGGAACCCTCATGTACTGTTGGTGGGAATATAAATTGATGCAGCCACTGTGGAAAACAGTATGGAGGTTCCTCAAAAACTTAAAAATAGAACTACCATGTGATCCAACAATTCCACCTCTGGGTATTTATAAAAAGAAAAAGAAAATAATAACTTCAAAAATATATGCACCCCTATATTCACTGCAGCATTATTTACAATAGTCAAGACATGGAAGCAACCTAAGTGTCCATGAATGGATGAATGGATACAGAACATGCAAAATACATACACACACACACACACACACACACACACACACACTGGAATATTACTCAGCCATAAAAGAGAAGGAAATCTTGCTATTTGTGATAACTTGGATGGACCTTGAGTGCATTATGCTAAATGAAGTAAGTCAGACAGATAAGGACAAACAGTATACGATCTCACTTACATGTAGAATCTAAAAAACCCAAAAAACAGAAAACCAAGCTCACAGATAAAGAGAACGGATTAGTGGTTACTAGAGCTGGAGGATGGGGGTGGGTGAAATGGATGAAGGTGGTCAAAAGGTACAAACTTCCAATTATAAAATAAATAATGTATAGCAGTGACCATAGTTAATAATATTGTCTTGCATATTTCAAAGATGCTAAGAGAGTAAATCTTAAAAGTTCTCATCACAAGAAAAAAAATTTGTAACTATGCATGGTGATGGATATTAATCAGATTTATTATAGTGATCATTTTGCAATATGTACAAGTATTGAATCATTATGTTGTATACCTGGAACTAAAATAATGTTCTATGTCAGTTATACCTCAATTTAAAAAAAGCAGGGAGATGGAAATGATAAAACTAAATTCAGGATGGTAGTGATGTGTTTGGGGCAGGGATTTGGGAAAAGCATGGAAAAGGGGCACAGAGCTAGGTGTCCTTGCCATCGGTGAGGTTAGCAAGGCTGTAGGTCTTAGGTTTGCTGGTGGCATCACTGGTGTTTCTTTTAATTATACGCTTCGTAGTATATATACTGGTTATACACATTCCTTTGTAGGTTATCAAATGTTACATAATAAAAAACATTAAAGATACCTGGCTAGCAACGTATACATGCAAACAGCTTTGACTACATAAGTCTAAAAGTTAAGGCCTTATTTTGCTGACATACATGCAAATATGTACTTCCCATTTGAAAATTCATAGGCAAATTTAGTCCTACCATTCAAAATACAATAACATTCAAGATTTAATTTAGGTAGAAATAAACAGATTTTCAAATTCATGATTATCCCTAACACCCAATACCTACAGTGCTTCCCCCTCATTTTTTGACACTTATCAAACCAGTGGCAAAACATAAGAGTATTGGTAAATTATTTGAGAACACTAGCTGCTTTTTCTTCCTAAAGTTCACTTAAACTGTGAACTTAACTTTAACTATTTCTTGTGGGCAGGTATATTCTTTTTCCCCTCGTTTTATCAGCAAGGAATTATTTTCTTAAGCAGAGTATTACTGAGGTGAAGAACAAAGGCTCCAAATCAGTAAGCTCAGGCTTCCAATAAATGCTGTGCCACTTACTGGTTGCGTGATTTTGTGGCAAGTTACTTAACCTCTTTAAACTCCACTTTCTTCATCTGTAAAATGAGGTGAGTAATAGTACCTACCTTGCTGAGTTGTGAAGGTTAAATGTAACGAATGTTTACAATAAAAACAAATGCCTAGGGCTTCCCTGGTGGCGCAGTGGTTGAGAGTCCGCCTGCCGATGCAGGGGACACGGGTTCGTGCCCCGGTCCGGGAAGATCCCATATGCCGCGGAGCGGCTGGGCCCGTGAGCCATGGCCGCTGGGCCTGTGTATCCGGAGCCTGTGCTCCGCAACGGGAGAGGCCACAACAGTGAGAGGCCCACGAACCGCAAAAAAAAAAACAAAAACAAAAAAACAAATGCCTGTAATAGACTTGGTCTCAGGCCTGGCAGCTAGTAAACATTCAATAGGTTTTAATTATTGTAATTATATGTCAGCAAGCATACAGTAGTGAAAGCCAGTACAAAAGTGATTCTTAAATATCAGAGAAAAAAATCACTTGGTTTCTCAGGATCAGGACTTCAAATGCACACTGACATTTGAATTCTAGAAAGTGTTAAAAGAGAGCCTAACACTCCCGTTGCTGGGTTTCCTCCCTCAGCTTGCAATACATCCCTTGAAGATAATGGGTGGTTGACGCAGGAAGAGAAAGCATGTGATAAATCTAGTAACAGACGGATCTACACTTATTTTTCCTGATTCAGGACACATGATAGCTTACAAAAAGCACTGGTAACAACAGATCTCTATGGTACTTTGAAATTCTAGGCTTGTTCCTAGCATCTACTATATGAAAAAAGTATTAACAAACAAAAATCCCCAACTTTGTAAACTTAACATGCATTTATATACAAGAATATGGGTTTTTTTTTTAGTAATATTATACACAGCCTATTATCTGCCTCAGCAAACAGCACATAGAGTGAAATAATTCAACAGCCAAACAACAACAACGAAACCCCCCACCAATGTAACAATGGCCTTGGTAGTGAAAAATAAGAAATCTCAGTAATTTAATATCTCATACTTGAAAAAATTCATTCTTTTTTTTTTTCCTGTACGTGAGCCTCTCACAGCTGTGGCCTCTCCCGCTGCGGAGCACAGGCTCCAGGCCTCCAGACGCGCAGGCTCAGTGGCCATGGCCCACGGGCCCAGCCGCTCCGCGGCATGTGGGATCCTCCCGGACCGGGGCACGAACCCGTGTCCCCTGCATTGGCAGGCGGACTCTCAACCACTGCGCCACCAGGGAAGCACCAGAAATTCATTCTTAATTGGGGCATCACATAAAATAAACATGTAAAATACTATTTATTCATTTTATTCCAACATTGCAAATATTTATATATAAATTTAACTTATTAATATTTTGTAAAAACTTTCCACTTCCATTACCAAATACAGATGTTTTCTCTGTGCTCTAAACTCAGGGTAATTTTGCAGTAGGTAACTGTGAGTTATCTCAAATTAGCCTCAGGGAAAAGTATAACCACTGAATCAGAAACATTTAGTTGTAGTTGCAACTAAATAGTCTTTTTTCTTCCTGATAGAGAAGTGACTCTTCTACTGACTTGAAAACCAGAATTTTTAAAAAAAGGTTAAAAAGTTAACTCAATACATAGTCCTATCCAGTGCCTCTCTTGCCATAGTATAATATACTCATTTCTTATATTCACCAAATAATGTGTTCGGCAGTTTTCTGTTATTTTGCCATAAAATCAATGCATTAAAGCTGTATACACGAGAGAGACAGTGAATCAGATTCTTCAGGGGTTCACCAATGGGTGTCCTGGGGAGAAGTGACATCTGTGTGAAGTGTCCCACCAAAGTTTCCCAAAACTGGCCTCATTACTAATTTAGCACTTGAAAAAGAGCCTTGTGACTGCTCCCCACCCAATAGTTGGTACATTTCTTTCTTTTTTTTAAACTTTTTATTTTATATTGGAGTATAGTTCATTAACAATGTTGTGATAGTTTCAGGTGTACAGCAAAGTGATTCAGTTAAACATATACATGTATGTATTCTTTTTCAAATTCTTTTTCCATTTAGGTTGTTATAGAATATTGAGCAGAGTTCCCTGTGCTATACAGTAGGTCCTAGTTGGTTATCCATTTTAAATACAGCGGTGTGTACATGTCAATTCTTAAGGTCAGGGACTCATCTTACACACCCTGTAACTCCAACATATAAGCTAATGCCTGGCACTAGTCCTCAAACATTTGTTGCTTTATAAAACAGAACAGAATAAAAGAAAGGAATGTCAGCAGAAGCATATTCTGGATTTTCAGGCTTATTTGATATTGAAACCAATTCTATGCAGCCAATTAAAGGCAGAAAATGACATAGAACTGTGTGTAACTGGGGTAAAAGTTGTACTCCATCCAGCACCTTTATGGATGCCAGTTATGGTCTAGGCACGGGGCTAGTCATAGGCACAAGCAAACTGTGCCCATATCAGAGCACGTGTAGTTTGCTTTGTGCTGTGAAGATCTACTTGTAGTCTTGATGGAGTGGTAAAATAAAAAATTTATTTGATCCTCTTTCTCAAAGGTAATTATAAACCAAATTGAAGTACCTCTGAAGTTCAGGAAAGTTCACCCAAGCTTTCCTTTGTTATACTTCTTGTTTCTTTTTGACCTTCTTGAGTTCACAAAGGTTTTGTTCCAAGTAGATTCAGTGATGTAACAGAAAGGCTTTATGCTAATTTCCAGCAGTAAGCCAGAGAGCGAGTACCGGGCAGTTTGGTAGAGCAGATTCTCGTGTGATTTACAATGTGAAGTCTATCTCAAAGAGGATCATAAAAGTGGAATTATCAGATGATTGATCCAGAATTAAGTTGGGGGGTTACATGTTTTGTAACTTTTGACTTTTTAGTAAAAAAGAAATTTCTCTTTCCCATTTTTACAAACTGCATAAAAGTCTGTTATTTCTCTGTGGCTTCCTGACTACCACAATGGCAACAGACTTCCATCTGCTTGACTTTCTTCACCTAACTCTGACATTTTGAGCTTCAGCAACTGATTACCTAACTGACTTGGGAAGCAATCTCCAGCAATTTCAATGTTTGTGTATGTTTGTGTAGGCACCTGTGTGTGTATATATGCTTGAGCACATGTATGTAAACTGATGGACATTCTGAGCAGATAGGGATTATACTGTTTGGTATTCTGTTTTCACTATTTAAAATCTCAAGCAACTGGGAAAACCTCACTAATTTGAAAACCATGGATCACCAATATCTGGACCAGAATGGGTTATTTGATGTTTTAATTAAACAACAGGATTGGTATCTATTTGGCTAGGGATTTAGAGCTACTTAGAATGGTGAACCATTGTGACTAGACTCATACTGACTTAATGAGGTTTTTCTATTTGTTTCCCTAAAGGATAAAATCGAGGGGAAAAGGATTTTTCACATCTAATAAAGCTTGTCTATTTCCCCCTATCCATCCCAATTTCAATGTCTAGTTCTCTTTGCTATAATGAGGGTAAGAAGCTCAATATACTGAACACATCTTGACCATTTTTTTCCATTAGGATACTTTGTGAACAGTATCTTCACACAGATGTCTAACCTGGAATCCCAATAAATTTCATAAACTTGAGTCTAAGCAGAATGATACAACTGCAAACTGGTAATTTATTTTTATAAACCAGGTCATCACACGCCTATACAAAAAAGGTATTTATGTGTACAAATGTGTATATGGTATATACGACTTTTTAAATTCTAAATCATAGGTACATTATATACAGGCCCTGTTTAAGCTCTTAGAGAAATTCCCACTTGTCTTAATATAAGTACAGCTGTCCTGTGAATGCCCAAATCCTCCTCAGAAGCAGTGTTCTGATGCTATCCTATGACGACGGATGCTTCCAACAAGCTGCATTAAATTATATTTTTAATAAAACTAAAGAAAATGTTATGTGGAGGGGATGCTTTTCTGACTTAAAAATGAAGGAGGTGTCTGAGCAACCAGGCTGATGCTAAGCTGAATCCTTGGCAGGAACCTGTGCTCCTTATGCCCAGAGGGCTGGTTTTGTAATCAATCAATAAAGAAGTAAGTACACATAAATGATGGTATATTGCAAACTATGAGACATTCTATTAACAAACAATTGATCACGTGATTTTCTCTTTCCTTCTTTTGCATGTGGGAGATATGTTGGTTTTGTAGGGTGTGTTTTTCACAGGAAACTAGGCATTCTCCCTCACTGTTTTACACACACACACACACACACACACACACACACACACCCCTTCTTGATTTCACTTTTAAGACATTCTTGAGTATAATGGAGAGCAAAGCATCACAGGCAGCAGGCTGATGAGGGTGATGAGAAGGAATGGAATCAGGCAATGAAGCTAAATTTCATAAACTTGATAGGCATGATTGTTGGACAAACACTGGACAGTTTTTTTTTTTTTTTTTTTTTTTGCGGTACGCGGACCTCTCACTGCTGTGGCCTCTCCCGTTGCGGAGCACAGGCTCCGGACGTGCAGGCTCAGCGGCCATGGCTCACGGGCCCAGCCGCTCCGCGGCATGTGGGATCTTCCCAGACCGGGGCACGAACCCATGTCCCCTGCATCGGCAGGCGGACTCTCAACCACTGCGCCACCAGGGAAGCCCCTGGATAGTTTTTATATTATTATTGTAGGGTATGAAAGAGTCATACAAAGCTAGAGTGAGATATTTACAATGAATATTTAAATATCATATATTCCTCTTCCTGATCAGAAAGTAATATATATTTATTTGGAAAATATACCTTCAAAGAAGAAAATATAAATCATGTAATTCCTACACCCTGAGACAATACTCTCAACTGTGTTAAGATTGTGATGCATTTTGGAGTTTTACTACATCACTGAGAGGCAAAAAATGACTAAGAACCCGTATGTTTCTCCTGTAGGTTCTGTCCTTTGAAGGCTTGTAGGAAACCAAGGTGATATAAAAATCCTGCACCCCTTATAAGTAGTTTCAGACTGCACCACTGAAGTAAGAGGTTTTTACCAGTATGTACCTTTACACTGGTTCATTTTTGAGGGTAGACACTGACAAAACTGGAGATATTTAGGGTACTGACCCCAGTAGTGGATCTGGGTACAGAACCGCTGTTCTTTGGCTCACCTGCTTTTCTTATGCTTTGCAGAAACTGAAAAGCTCATGCCAGGCTGAAATCTGTAATTAATGACATTTACCTTCTTAAAAAGAATGGGACTTATAGGAACTGAAAAGCACAGGAAATATTAGAAAGGGAGAAAAACTATCAGTGGACATTCAACCACTTAAACATTTACTGTGGAAAAACATTTTATTTTAAACTCACATTATTCCCAAGGGTACAAAAATTCCTATTGATTATTCTATATTTGACCATTTTCCCCTAACTTTAATATTAAACAAACTTCCATGTCAACTAGCGTTCCTGTCCCCTATTAACTTATGTAAGATGCATCTTAATGCATAAATTAACAAAAATAAAGCTACTCTGATGAAAAACAATGTCCCATTTCCCTAATTCCAGTGGCTTTTTTGACAGTCTTTTAAACTTATCTTTACTTTAACGCTATATTTCTGTATAAGTACAGTTAGTCCCCTACATATGAACCTTCAAGTTGTGAAAAAGACGTGAACGTTTGTTCCCACGTCCAATCACATAAGTTAGTCCACGTGTCTGGCGTAAGTTGTCATGTGCATGCATCCTCTACAAGTGGTTGTGCTTTTGTGTACTTTACTTTTGTGTGAAAAGTATTATAAACCTATTACAGTACAGTACTATATAGCCAATTGTGTTAGTCAGGTACACCTAGGCTAATTTTGTTGGACTTAACAAATTGGAGTTATGAACAAATTGGACTTACGAACGCACTCGTGGAATGGAACTCATTTGTATGTAGGGGACTTATTGTAATTCAATCAAAGGGTTCAAATGTCAAAATTAAATTAAGAAGTCGTCTATTGAGAAATCATATTTGCACCGTTGTCCTGGTCTTAACTTTTTCTGCCCATCTATGCCCTATCGTAATCTCACTTCTATTAGTTTCTTATGCCGTGTTCCTTTGTTTATTAATAAATAACTATAAAAACAGTCTATATGTATATAGACTATATTTCTGTTACTGATAAACTATAAAGACAGTATATATATACACATATATACATATATATGTATATACACATATATACATATATATGTATATATATGTATATACATACATACAGATGAATGTTTAAGCTAGGCATGTCTTACAAAAATATCAATATTAGGTTCTTGAACTGAAGGTAGCATACTGTATGTACACATACATATATTATTATAAACTTGCTTTTTAGTAATATATTCTGGAGATCTTTCTACAACAATACAAAGTTCATTTATACCATTTTTATAGCTGCAGTAAGAGGATATATCATAGTTTAATCAGTCTCCTAGTAGTAAACATTTGGGATTTTTTTTTGATACGATTAAACTGTACTACAAAGAATAAGTTAGCACAGAAGCTATTTTTGTTTGTGCACGGTTATATATGTAAAATGCACTTCCAGAAGTGGGATTATTGAGTCAAGGATAAATGTACTTGTAATGAAGTAGATGCTGAAAAATTGCCCTGAAGTAGATGCTGAAAACTGTGGTAAGCAGAATAACGGTCCCTCAAAGATGTCCATATGCTAGGGGAATCCTTTCACAATGTACACGTATATCAAATCATGTTGTACACTTTAAATATTTTACAATTTTATTTGTCAGTTATACCTCAATAAAGCTGAAAAAGAGAAGAAGAAAAAAGTCCATAGGCTAATCCTTGGAACCTGTTAGTATATTCCCCTACCACAGCAAAAGATAATTAGAAGATGTGATTAAGGTTCAGGATCTTGAGATGGGGAAGTTATCTTGGATTATCTTGGCCCAATATAATCACATGAGTCTTTAAAAGTGGAAGAGGAAAAAGGCAGTTAAGCTCGTGGGAGAGATGTGATATGAGAAGGGCTTGACCTGCCATTGCTATCTTTGAAGATGGAAGAAGAGAGTCATGAGTCAAAGAATGAAGGGAATGACCCCTCAGCTGACGGCCACAAGAAACCAAATTTTGCCAACACCTTGAATGAGCAAGAAAATAGGGATCTCAGTTCTAGAACCTCAAAGAAATGGATTTTCCCCTGGCATGTCCAGTAGGGAACACAGCCCCGCCATCACATTGAGTTTAGCCCTGTGAGACCTCTGTGGGATGTCTCAATCTACAGAACTATAAGATGATAAATCTGTCTTGTTTTAAGCCTCTAAAGGTATGGTTATTTGTTATAGCGGCAATAAAAAACGAATACACACCCTCTACAGGGTTTGAACCACTTTGTACTCTCATCAGGGTATCTAAGTGTGATTTTAATTTGCATTTCTCTTTGTACCAATAAGGCTGAGCATCTTTACACTGATGATTATTTGTACTGAGTGTCTATTCATGTTTGTTGCTCACTTTTCTCCTGGGTTGTTCATATTTATCTATTCAAGTTCTAAAGGTTCTTCATATATTCAGAAGATGAGGACTTCAAATGTGACAGGAATTGCAACTATTTTCCCCCAAATCATTCATTTTTCTTACGAATTTAAAGGTGAGCCTTGACCTCTTCATTATTTTCTCTAGTTTCTATGAAAATTTCATAAAAGTGTTGTAGGTCTCTGGGTAACACAAGCTAAAATACCAGCAAGATAACACGTTTTTGAGGGAAGAAATAAAAAAGAAGAAAGAACTGTTGAATAAACGTGCTTTTTTCACTTTCTCACCTTGAGTCTGAATCATTCCTCTCATGGCTCCTTTCTAATGCCTTAGCTTTAAGTAGCTCCCAATTCTAGAGTGGTCCCCACCAGGGGAAAAAAGACTGTGCACTAAGCACAGCATTTTGTAGCAGAGTCTTCAAATGAAAGTTGCACTGTTAGACCTAGAGCTGTCCAAGAACCTAACACCTGGTGTTTCATATCAGCAGAGGCAGTGGTATTATCATGTACAGTGAAATGTTGACAAGCCCTCTCTGCAGTGACAGCAGCCAGCTCAGGTTATAATTACCCTTGTTACCTCATTGCGTTCTCTGCTATATACACAGCAAGTGAGCTCTTGCTTGGGAGACAGATTTGTGTTTATAGCCAGAGTTGTTCCTTTTTAATTCAAACCAGGTTTGCTGATAGCTGGGAGGGGTGGAAGGGAGGGAAGAAAAACTGTTAGAATTAGAGTACCAGGAAGAGAAACAATAAACACTTAAACGATGAGGAGGTGATCATCAAGCACTCTGTAACAGATGAGGGTTTAAGCCAGGCATTTCTGACAAGGATATCAGTACTAGGTTCATTAACTGTCCCTCCTGCTTTCAGACTATTTTAAATGTGGCAATTTACATTAAAATGGATTTAGTGACACCATCTTCTCATTACTGTCAGTTTACATTTGGGTTCATAAACTATAATTGTAAATAAAATATGCTTTTCATTACAATGTCTATTTAGTAGAATATGGTAGGAAATTACAGGCATAATCATGACCTAAATTATTAATTCAGTGATATTTTTCAGGTGCCATATGTAGATACCCCATCGTGCAAAATGAAGGCGCACACAGTGGTTGAATTAAGTCTACATGTCCATGCTCTGCCTCCCCTTCCCTCACCTTATTTTGTTTTTGCTTCTCTACCTCTTCACCATGGTACATGGTAAAAGGGGTTTCTCAAGTAGTCTGCCTGTGATCATCTATACCATTATTTTTATCTCATTTCTCCAAGTTTTAAGACACCCCCAATAAATAGCACCCTTCTTCCATGTCTATGTTCTAAATATGCCGAGAAGAGAAAGATTAGGAGACTAAATACTAGCTTTATTATGGACAAAGTTAAGTTGGAGAATATAACTTAGTCTGTGGGATAAATGGACTAGAATTTGGGAGATTCCTGGTCTGTCCTGATCAGAGTGGACAGGGCAGTCTTCCCCTCTGTAGTGGGCTGAATAATAGCCATCAAAAATATCAGGTCCTAATTCCTGGCACCTATGAATGTTAACTGGTAAAGTTTTTGCAGATGTGATTATATTAAGGATGTTGAGATGGAGAGATTTTCCTGGTTATCAAAGTGGGCCTTAAATGCCATGAGAAGTGTCCTTGTAAGAGAGAGGCAGAGGGATATAAGACAGGCTGAGGAGGAGAAGGCAATGTGACCACAAAGGCAGAGGTGGGAGTGATGCAGCCACAAGCCAAGGAATGCCAGCAGCCAAAGAAGCTGGAGGAAGCAAGGAATATTCCCCCTTCTAGAGCCTCTGAGGGAGTACAGTCCTGCTGACACCTTGATCTTGGCCCAGTGAAACTAAATTTGGAATTCTGGCCTCCAGAACTGTGAGGGAGTACATTTCTGTTTTTTAGCCATTAAATTTGAAGTAATTTGTCATAACAGCCTCAAGAAACTAATATGCCCCCCCACTCATCTCTGGTAGACAGCCCCTGGATGTGCTGAGGATGAAGGTTCTCAAGAGGAAGAAGAGCTGAGAGAGTCATTTGTGCCAGGTAGTGCTTGAAAACTCACCAGTCAGGTGGATCATGCCACGTTTTGTGGGGCAGAGTGATTAAAAAACAGGGAGGGGCCAGGGATGTGTTAGGGTAAACCTCTCTTCATAGAAACATCCCCCTTTCCCTTGATTCATGGACATCCCTAAATTCTAACAATTGCAATGTTAAAATAACTTTTGCTACTTAAATATTATGGTCCTTAAGTCTGAACAAAGGCTGAAGTTGAAATCAGCTTCTATATCAGAGAACTTTGAAGGTCAAGATTGACAGTGTATGTTAGTATAACAAAGATTATCCATCAAATTGAAATTTTACTCTCCACCTCACAAACTACTTCCATGTTGCAGCAGGGAAGGGGAAGTTATCTTTTGTCTTGCTTAATGAAAGAAGTAAATTAGTTGATATCAACATTATCAAACTCCCTGCTCATCTTCACCTGTGAAATGGTATTATTTATTTGTAAATGTTCAAGTTTGTTCTATTTTAAAATATTTTCCCTCAACATTGAATAATTACATGGAGAAATTACTATATTTATCTACTCGAAATATCTTCTCTTGAAACGTTTCTACTCTGCTTTAAAAAAACTGACAAATCACAGAAAATTTTGTCAAAAATCCAAAGACACATATAACAAAAGAAAACAAAAGCATCACCTACTGACTTTGCCCCAGAGGATGGTGACTCATGAAGCCTAACCATTTGTTCACTGTTATTATCTTCCCTTTCATATGGCCTTCCCCTAATATGATGTGTTGAGTATTATTTCCCATAACAGGTCTAAATAAATGAATGTTTATTCAACAATTTAATGAGTGCCAACTATGTACAAAGCATTATTAAGTGAACAAAACAAAGACCTCTACCGTGCTGGACTTACTTTCTTATGTCTAGGGTAACCTTTGGAGAATCTGATTTAACTCCATTGGAGGAACATCTTTGCTTAACTTGGGCACATGCAAGCAGTGAATAACACACAGAAGCTTAGGCATGCCATAGAAACCACACAAGCAACGGAGAACGATCATTTTCTTTTTTGCAAATGAAAACTAAACGTTAAACAAAATTTTTGAATAGGTCATTCCCTCTCACTGAAGGAGGGGTAAAAAGATTATAATGTTCTACTGAATCTTTCCCATTTATTCCCTAGCTCTCTGGAGCAGGTGCTCTGGACCTAAAAGAAACTGGGATAGACCAGAGAATCCAGTATTACAAGCACTGGACTTTATAAAAATGGGAATATATTCTCCTTTCTATTTTTCTTCAGTTTATATTTCATAGAACTCTTTGGAAGCTCAAGTTTTTCTTTCTTTTGTTTTGCTTTTTAGCAAACAAGTGCATGTTTTGGAACCTGTTACCTATGCTATGCATACTTATTCTCTAACTATTCCATATTTGTATCTCTTACTTCCACAAAAATATTTTAATTTCCTTTGTGGGGCTTTATTGTATCTTATCTTATTTTATATGTCCTTAGCACAGTGCTATAGAGTAGGCATTTCATGAAATATCTCAATTGATATGAGCAGTACAAAAATGTGACAATGGCTAGGAAGAGATACAGCATATAATAAAGCAGTAACGAGTAGAATTTAATGGGTCAAAAAGAAGTTATGTTGTTTAATCATTTTTTTAAAAACCATATTTCTTCTTAGACTCCTCCTTTCACTGTTCACTGGATCATCACTTGCAAATTTGGAATATGAATATTTTTACAAAGAAATGAATAGGGACAATTGTTCATGATATTTAAGGGCTACTGAAGAGGAAATAATTTTCTTTAATCAACAGATTACGTCATGTGGTTCTAAAACTTAAAAACTAGCAAAAAAATTTTTTTTTGACATTTTACTCATTTGACCAATTATCATTACTCTTTATTAGATCATTAATGCCATAATCTCCTTTGAATAATTTGATTCCCTTTCCTTTCAAATGTACATTTGACCTCTTTCTAAGTGGATATTGCCAGTTTACTCTTTAAAAATTTATTTACTTGTGGGTAAATAAGTAAACTCTCTTTCAGTGAATCACTAAGCAATTCTTGGAAGTGAGGTTGACAGATGGGTGGCAGGTCTTAGATATACTCAGATATATAAAGAAAGGCTGTCATTTTGATACGTTTAGACTGTCTGGTGAGCACTCTCCTCCTTGCCTTCCCATAATCCAGTTCTTAAAAATTTTGAGTGTGTGGGTTTTTTCCCTATAACCTTATCCAAAAAGTCGTTTAACTTTTTTTTTTAAAGAGTTGTTTAACTTTTTCTACATGAGAAAAAGGTAATTAGAAAGTCTGATGTAACTGTAATAATTCTAACAAAGGATATCTTAGGAAGTTACAGAGAAAATTGTAAAACATTATTGAAGAAAATTATAGAAGACCTAAATAAATGCATTGCTATACCATGTTCATGGAGAGGAAGATTCACTTTTGAAAAGATGTTTTTTCCACAAACATATTAATAATTTCCTATTCCTGTTAGATGCATTGTTTTGTGGAACAGAAAAAAAAATACTGATTTTCTGAAGCTAATAAAAGTGCAAGAACCCCTAAATAGTTGAAAATTTCTGCAGAACACTATCATGGAGGCACACTGTTTATCAGATATCAAGACATCATGAAGCAACAGTAATGAAGACATTGTGGCATTTGTTCAGAAATAAATACAACAATGGAACTGAGAGTGCAGAAACAATCCAACTGATATGGGGCAATCTACTGTATAACAGCTGTAGCATTACAAATCAGTGGAAAATAGAGGGATTTTTAAGCAAATGGAGGTAGAACAATCAGCTATTTTTCTAAAAATGAGAGTAATAACAGTACCCTCAGCTCATACAGTTGTGATAGTTTAATTATAAGTGAATGAATACATTGTTACATCTATTTTATTAACAATTAACATTTTTTACACTATGAAGTCCCTATTCATATTTTCCCATCATCCCATTGGATCATTTCTCTTTTTCTTAATGTACTGTATGCACTTTCTGGAAGTTAAGAAAGTTAGCTCTTTGTCATAATGATTGCAAGTGATTCTTCTGTTTTTGTCACTTAACTTATAGTAATTGTTTTATTACACGATATTTAAAATTTTTATCTAGTCAGAGTCCCCTACGATGTTTAGGTTTTATATTATGTAGGAAACAAAGTATTTTTATTTCATAATTAGAAAATTTCCCAGTCTTTCTTTTTGATTTTGTGTGTGTCCATTGTTTGTCTTTGAATCACTGGTTCACCTGAAACTTACTTAGTGTAAGGAAGGAATGTATTTTCATTTCTTTCTGTAATTTCCTGAAAGTTTTCATAAATTTGTTTTCCAGGCTGGCTTCTAACTTAGTATTATTATGCTGAATATACTACCACACACTCCAAAAATATTTGGAATTTTGATTGGCCTCAGGTTAATCATGAAAAAATTGAGCTGAATAATTTTTAATGTATACTTGGAGATAATCAATTTTCTTGATTAAGAATTGTACCCCAATAAATGAGCATCTAATTTTGCCAATGGGAAACAGCATTTAGGTCTTCTGAGTTCAGAACAAATGACACATCTACACCCTTAGCTAGTATTAAAAGTTTTAACAAGGAATGTATTTTTGGACTTTCAACTGATTTCTCTGACGTAAGGTGCACTTTTCAGTTTGTGGGGAAACAAGCAGAAAGAAGTGAATCAGGAATGGAGGAAGTGAGTGTGAGTCATACATTTTCATATTTGAGTCAGTCTTAAATTTGTGTCTGCCTCTATTTTTATATGGTTAAAAGGCTTCGCAGAATAGCAATCTCATAATTTTCATGTTTGACTATTATTGACTAATTCATTTTTGTTATTTATTTTGTTAGTCCGGAAACATCCTGCAAAAAAATTTCTCTCTTCTAGAAGCTAATGAATCGTCATTGTCTTCTGCTAGTTTTTTTTGAGCATTCTGCAAAGTGTTCTATTTTTGTTCTTCCTGATTCCGGGGAACTGAAGATATTTTAGTTCTTTCAACATCTATAATTTTGTTTGCTAGAGTTCAAAATTAAGTTTTCACTTCTTAGTGTATTGTCATTGAGGTCATGCAACTCCTCAAGGGAGAGGCCATACAGGGAGAGGCCATACAGAGCTTTGTTCCTTCTCCCCTTTAGGACCATTTAGAAAGTATAAATCACATTTCCTGTTTCCGCATTCTCATCTCCTACTCATTCCTCAACCCACTGCAATTTGGGCATCAACCTAACACTCCTTAAAACTCTCTTTTCTATTTTGGGGCTTTCAGACCAGTCTGTTCCATTTGATACTAGACTGTACATTCTACAGGAGCAGGGATGTTCGTCTGTCTTGTTCCCTGCTGTGCTCCAGTACCTAGTACAGAGAAAGCCTTCTAATAACATTTTCTAGGAATGAATGTATGATGACAATTATTCGCATTCTGCTCTTAGGCTTCACCGATGCAGCTTTCAGCTTTCTTTCTCCTCATTCTCTTTCAGAGGCTGTCCCAAGGTTCAGTTCTAAGCCTACTTTCTTCTCTCTACACATTCTCCCTAGGCAGTTGCATCCATGCTCATGGTTTTCATTGCTACCTATACGTATACTCCCAGATCTCTTATCTCCAGTCTTATTCTCTTTTCTAAACTTTGGACTGGTATTTCTCCAGGTGGGGTAAACAAGCCACCATAATCTGAATCACTTGGAGCATTTGTTTTGAAATACAGATTTTCTTCCTTCTTGTGAATAAAGTATTTAGGGTTGAGCCTGGGATTCAGAAGTCTTAACATATTTCACAAATCCTTTTTTTTTTTCCAGTGAGTTTTAGACACAAAACTGACTAGAAGTAGACTCAAGATGATATAATATCTAACTGACTAAGGAGAAAGTGATTGTTACAGAGAAATGTCATGAGGAACTGGGACTAAATCTGAGCCTCAAAAGATATGTAGGAACCCCGAACTATTTCCCAAATCCATCCACTTCCCTTCATCTCCAGCCCTAACGCCCTAGTTTGAGCCACCATCACCTCCCAGATAGCCTATGGAAATAATGACAATTAGAATGATATTCATAATCACCAAAAGAAGAATAAAGAGGAAGAAAGAAAGAAGAAAATAGACAAATCTCAATGATGTCTAACATTTATTGAATACTTAAAATATATAAGACTCCTTTAAGTGCTTACAACTATTCCATAAGGAAGACAATAGCCTCTTAACTGATATCCTTCTACTGATGCTCTCTATAATCCAACTTCCAAGCAGTAGCTAATTTTTAAAATGCAAGTCAGGTACTACCTCTCAGGACTCCACATCGCAAGGAGATTAATCCTCTCATGGCTCACCTCTGCACTTAGAATAAAATCCAAGCTTTCTGCTGTGAATCACATTTCTCTCAGATCTTTCTCTCCATTCTCCATCTTGCTCACACCACTGACCTTTCTTCCTTCAAATGCACCACATTTGTGGCTGTCTTGGTTTCTCAGCCCTTGCTCTTCCCTCTGCTTGGATTCTCTTCTTCTACATCACCTTCTGGCTTCCATTTTCTAATTAAGGTCCAACATACATTGCCACCTCCTCAGCACAGCCTTCTCTCACTTCCCAATTTAAAGTAATCCCCCAGCCTCTATCACCCATTTTTTTCCTTCGTAGTACTTAATATACTCTAAGAGTAGCTTCTTCACTCATTTATTTACTTATTCATTTGTCTTCCTTGCTCCATTGGGACAGCATCTTCTTTTCTATTGATGTCTCCCTTATTGCCTTGTGGAGGGTTTATCCACAGTAGATACTCATTGGATGTTTGTTGAACACATGAAGGAACAGTAGGCAGATGTTTGGGCAGCTGAGAAAAGTGTATGATAGTCTAGGGTACTGACACAAGTGAAGTGCTGAGAACTGTTATTTCGGGGTACAAAGAATAGATCTTGTTCCTTTCCTCAATGGTTTACAACCCTCAGGAAATGAATATGATATGGAAAATAGATTATTTCTTCCTCCTTTAAAAGTAAACAGCTTTGAAGGATTCTAAGAGCAAAAGTAGGTGGCATGTATTTAAATGGAGACGGTGCTGTTAGGTCTACAATCTACCCCTATAAGCCTCACTCAGCACCATATTCAAGAACTTACGGGCATTCCAAAATCAAAGGTAGGAATTCAGTGGATATCTACTTTATACCATAGATACACAAATAAGCAACTATTCCTGTGAATCATATATTGACATATTAGTACGTACAATGTGTTAAAATTTAACTATGTACTGTTACTACTTGTACAGAATACTTTTTAAAGAATCTTTTTAGTAGAAAAGTTGTTTGTAACCAAAATGCCCAGAGGCAAAAAATAGAGAAAAACTCTTTATCACTGGTAGTTTAAGTATGATTTGGCAAAAACATTTAAAAAGTGTACTTCTCTATGCCCAGTCTCTTGTGGATGGTTGTAAAATCACATGTAAAAGAGAGGAATTACTAAGTGTGGTATAGATCAGTCAATGGAGTGGAAATTCTGCATGACTGCCAAAGTGCTTAAAAATCTCTGGTCTCCATCTCGTTGGAAGCGCCTGATTGTGATTTCACTGTGGGAGGAGACTAACACACATGTGTAGATTAGGAACATATGGGTCTCATTTTAGGGCTAATGAACCTAAAGAGTTAATTGTGTATACGCGTCAGTCATCATCATTCAGTCACTCAGGCAACTAATACCTTTTAGGGTCATGAATCTAAGGGAACTGAAATTGACAGCAAGCTGACAGTCCAAGGCCTGCTACCTAGATAACAGGTTGTGTGAACCAAGCCATTCCTGACTAGGGCAGATGGCACAGAGGAAGGGTAGCTCCTGGGTGTGCCTGACTCCATAGCTACAGCGGTTCTCTGGAAAGCAGCAAAGGCACTCTCTCATGCATTTGTTGTTTCTGTTAACAACTGCTAGTCCATTTCACACAAGACTAGAGTGTAAATGCGATCACATAATGCTGAAGCTAAAGGGGACTCCGGGGCTCACCTAAACCAACCCTACATTTAACCAATGCAGATACTGAGACCTAGAGTTAAGGGCACAGATTTAATCAGAACCCACATTTCTGACTCATAATCCAATCTTTGGTTTACTATATAGTGTGTCTTTTTAAAGTTAAGCATCTGACCACAGGTGTTTCTCTGTCTGTTCTCTAATTGGTGAGACTGAGAAATCTAATTTTGCCAACTAAAATGAATACAGCAATCAGGGTCTCAGCATGCAACTTAATGGAGTGGATCTTTTAAAAATTTCACCTGTGGAAATATATATGTAAATGAAAATCATTTAAACAACCTCCAGAGGGTTCTTTTAAAGATGGATAGCAGATAGAGAAGCATCTACAATTTTTTAAAAAAAATTCAAAGTAATACCATTAAAGAAAACATGTAAAAAATAAAATTCTCTTTATAGGTTCTCAGCTAGAGGCCCAGTTCAGAATCACCTAGAAAGTTTCAAAAAGCACACATGCCTGATCCCCACCACAACTACTGAATTAGAACTCCAGGCTTGGACGTGGCATATGTGTGTTTTGAAAAAAAATCTCCATATGATTTCAATATGCAATTTCTATCAACAAAGTGGAAAATCTTACTCTTTTAGAAACAGAAAAATAAAAATGACAACATCCAAAGTTTAGACAAGTATCAAAACTCCTCTTTTCCACCAGATGTTCTACCACTCCAAGCATCTTTGCAGTCATAGTGCACAAACAGACTGCATTATATCCAGATGCAGACACATAAAACGGTTATATTTTAATTATAAGTTTGGATGGGAAAGAGTGAGAACAGAGAAAACAAAAAATCCATGGAAAATTCTAAAACCACATTTCAGCCAAGAATTCCCAGTACGTCCTCACCCATCAAGTCCTCTGCCAAAGCCGTTTCCAAGGAGCCATGCTGCCTGGTTGCAGTCCTATATCCTTGACTTCCATTTGGCAAAGATAAGAGTGAATAGTGAGGTAAAGCTAATGCAGCGGGAGAGAGAAAGAAAACCAAGAAAGGGTCCAAAAAATTCACAAAGTGAATAATAAATCACTGAAGATGCCAGAGTTGCCTAGAATCAGAAGAAAAATTGACACTCAGATAATGGAAATGGCAGCTGAAAACATGGTAAATAGTACATGTTTACATTGCTGGCAAGCGCAACAGTTCAAAATTTAATACTGAGCTTAAGAATATAGCACATGGACTTCCCTGGTGGCGAAGTGGTTAAGAATCTGCCTGCCAGTGCAGGGGACACGGGTTCAAGCCCTGGGCTGGGAAGATCCCACATGCTGTGGAGCAACTAAGCCCGTGTGCCACAACTAGTAAGCCTGTGCTCTAGAGCCTGCGAGCCACAACTACTGAAGCCCGTGTGCCACAAATACTGAGCCCGCATGCCTAGAGCCCATACTCTGCAACAAGAGAAGCCACCACAATGAAAAGCAGCCCCCGCTCGCCGCAACTAGAGAAAGCCCACGAGCAGCAACAAAGACCCAACACAGCCAAAATAAATATACATAGATTAAAAAAAAAAAAAAAGAATATAGCACACAGTTCAGAAAAGTTATCATTTCAGAATAGAGCAGCATATAAAGAGAATTTTTATGGACACCTTTTTATGGACGCCTAGGCATTCCCCAAAAGAACTGCTTCCATTTTAGTTTAAAGTAAGAGAAAGCCAAGTACCAGCTCAAACTCTGAGCTAGAAGTTATGGTTTAGAATGGTTACTAATTTGGAAAATTAAAGTCTCCAACATCACCTTTTATCTGTTTTGTCCTCTGCCTTGGTGTTTTATTTACAGGGATAAAGTTCTCTTGCTTAGGGCAACAGAACAAAAAGAGAGGAAACACAACTACTTCGTGACATACTTGTTTTATATCAGTTTGGTTTCCTGGCAGCTATCAACACCTTTTGTTCCAGTGTGGCACTGTAACTCCAGGGGTAATCCTACCCAGCCATGACATATATTCCCGGATGGAATGTCTTCCTATTAGGGAGAATGCAGTGCGAGTCCACTGTTTTGTGTTTGGTGTTTCTCTTTTAACAGCCTCGCCTTTCAATGACATCACTGTTAGTCCTGAGATGTGACTGCGCTTCCCCAGCTGCCTGATAGTGAAGCAAAGGTTACCTTCTATTTCACAGCAGTGTTGTCATCAAAGAGCTCTATTTCACAGATGTGACAACGCAATGAATAAGATTTTCTCCAAGTGTGTGAAAAGGCCACAGCAACCTTTTCAACAGGAAACCAATGAGGCGGCAGGATTCAAATAGCCTCCCTAACAGATAACCCGCAGCCTCTGATATCATCCCAACCTTCCTCAAAGAGTGACTGCTTTGTGTTCAACTTTGTGTTTGTTTTGCTCTTCAGAACTCAAAATAAAACAAAGAGAAAGGCCCATATACACTGAATGGATGGGCAGAATACAGATGTCCATTAGCCATTTATAAATACACAATCTCTTCATAATGACTTGGATCTCACGAAGACCTAGAAAAGGAATTTGACAGAAGCTTAAAGAGAATCATTGTGAGAGTTTTAAAAACAAAAACTCAGGTTGGAAAGCATTTATAAACCTTTATGAAAATCTCTGTGCCATTCCATTTCTTTTCGTTTGACAGGAGTTTAATTACTGATTGGAGTAAATGGCTAAAATCAAGATTTTTATTCGTTGAGAAGAAAGTATTTTGTCCTTCAAGCAATGACAATGATTTCATAATGAAAAGTGGAGTTCTGTAAGAAATTGTCATTTAACTAGAAGCAAAGCATCTAAGTGCTCAAAAACAGCCTGAGAGGGTTGCAGCAGGTAGAAAATACTGGCTTCCGTTTCCTTGGTCCATTTCAGCAAATGTTTACTCCATGGGAAGAAAACAGGTCTACTCTGCAGAACTCTCAAAATCCCTTTGCAAATTAAAAAAACAAAAACCCAAACATTCCAAAGCCTTTTTCTTCTGTACCACGATGATGAATGAGCTCTCATATAAAGTAAACATAGAAGCAGACAGGAATTTTTCCTGAATATCATAGTTTGACAAGGGAAAAGTGAAAAAAAAAAAAAAAGCCATTTGAAAGTCAGTCTCTCTGCAACGCCTTTATGGGGGAGATGAGGAGAAGGAAAGAGTTGTCTTCTAACACACAAGGCAATTTGCTGACACTCGGTGTTATGTGCTTCTAATCTAAGATGCCTCTCTCTTCTTCTGTCCTACATTTTGCAGTCCATGTCATTGCTGGTTTGTTCCATGAAGGCATTCTTATTTGGGGATCCCTCCACATTCCATGTGAAATTCCTCCTTTGAAGCCCTGATATAGTACCTCTCCTCCAGAAAGAATGGGAAAGAAAAATATTTTTGGTATTTGTCTCTCTTCAATCTCTTAATTTTCCAGATTTTCCATTATCTGTTTTCCAGTTTTCCCAGTTTCTAAGCTCCTTTGCCCCACCGTATTTTGTCTGAGGAAGAACTATAGTACAATCAAAGAATACGGGATTTGGAATTTGATCCCTTCTCTTCTGTTTTCTAGATGTGGGATCTTGAAAAAAAAAATCACTTAACACTGGAAGCCTCAGTTTCAACAACTGCAAAATGGAGGTGATATTAATAATGGGTTATTTTGATGATAAGGAAGATAATTTGGGAAGAGTCTCACAATGCTTGACGGAAATTAGGAAAGCAATGCATGGTATTTCCTTCCCCTTTCCTGGAATTCTTCAACTCTGGTTTTTTGCATCATTCCCTGATGAACGTTTATTTTCCGGAAGGTGGAGATATTGGGAGCAGGTGGTTAGAAAGGGAGAGGGAGCTCTTTTGACATTTATTTGGGTGCACATTTCCTTCCAAGATGTGAGTATCTGAGTGGCAGCTGGGATCGCAGGAGAGGACTCGCCCATCATTCCACTTCAGATTTGTATTTGACCCCAGATAAGAGTGAAGTAGAGTCAGTCTCTATTTGGCAAACATCCACGTCTAGAAATCTAGTATTTGAGATGGTGTACATCTCTTTTTTGGGATGGATGACGTCCATCCGTTTTGAGGCCTAAATTGTAAAATGAACTGTCCATTCTTCATGGGAGAAAAACAGTGCTGCTACTCATTCCAGGCTCAAGGATGATAGGTGATGCTTCTTTCGTGCTATATGGAATCCTTCACTACTTTTCCTTTCCTCCCGGCCAAAAGCCCAGGCACTTAGAAGTGTAATATTCAACCATGGTTATCCATTAGAATTATCTGGGTAGCTTTTAAAACACTCCGATGTCTTGATTCCTCCATAGACCAATGAAATCAGAAACTCTTGGGTTACACCTGGGCATAGGTATTTTTAAAAATCCTTCAGGTGACACCAACATGCTTCCAGAATGGACAACCGCTTTTTTAGAAAAGATACCCTCAGTCCTGCAAGAGTTATTATTTCATAATAACTCTAGTGTGAGGTCTCAAACTGAAAGCAGTTTTGGCATGTAACAGGCATATTTTTCCTTTGTCTTGTTGCTCTGTTTCTATTGTCCTGTGCTCCTTAAATTATCTTTTAAATCATTTCAGTAAACACACCATGATACAGTGTTTATAAAAAGTAATTTAGAAACAATTCAAGGAAAACCAAATGCTTACAGAGATGGAGGTTGGGTCTTTGAGCTAGTGAGTGGTAACTGAGTCAGGAGGTTTGGGCTGGGCCTCAGAAGCAAGATTCTAAAATAAATAAAAATTAAAACACAAAGATGCCCTGTCTTGGCAAGCTTGAACTCAGGCATAGGAGAGCAGAATTCAGTCTTGTAACTGGTCTCTTGTGTGTACTTTTGTTTTCTTACGATCTAATTTCCATACAAAAGCCTGAGTGATCTCTTAAAAAATGCAAATCACTCCTCTGCTTAAAACATTCCAGTAGCTTCTCACTACACAAAGAATAAAACCCAAATTCCGTACCAAAGGCCCCTGCTGCCCTCACTATTCCCATCTTGTGTATCTTACTCTCCTCCAGTCACCCTGGGTGTCTTCTGTTCTTGAGTAACACAAGTTCACTCTTGGCTCTGGGCATTTGCTGTTGTTCTCTCCGTTTGGAGTGCTCTTTCCCAAGACCACAGAGAGGCCTGTCCTGAACTCCAGACCCAAAGCAGCTCCCCTCCCACCACCTTCCATTTCTCTCACATCGCCTTGGTGCTTTGCTTCATGGCATCATCACTTTCTCAAATCATCATGTTCATTTTGTCTCCTTCCTCGAAGGTGAGCCATGAAATCCCAACTTTGACTTGCTCACTGCCGTGTCTTCAGCAAATGCAGAGCACCATTGTCAGCCCACAGGGCTCTCTAGGAAATTAAGAAAAAGTAGCCCTCTTGACAGACACAGGACTGCAGATCCCACCCCACACACCCATAGCTCTATGAGTCCCTTTGAGAGATTTAAAAAAGTGTGTTCCTTCTTCCAGGCAGATGCTGGCCTTAAATGAGGTGTACAAGCAGATGGTGGGTTGAATTTTAGTTTTTACTTGTTCTGCACAATGGCAGAAGGTGGTCAAAGTGCCTGAGATATGGTAGCCCCTCGGTAACTGTTTACTGAATGAATTTGTGACGGGTGGTTGTGACAATGCTTGTCAGCAGAGTACTCGCTCCCAGGCTCTGAACGCAGCAAAGAAAACTCAGCAGCAAAACGGCTAATAAGTGGAGAAAAAACCAACCTCTGAAAGAAACAACCACCAACACTGCTTGACTTGTAGTGTTTGCCAATTTCCGTGGTGTAAGTAGTCCGTCCAACCAAAGCCCATTTCAAGCTGCTAACATGATGTCAATGGCTGGCAAAACTCCTGAAAAGTTAATACTTTCGTGAGCTATTAACATGATGTCAATGGTTCATACTAACTCTCACACAGCAAATCAAACCCTACCCAAGTGTTGAACCCTGGGGGGTCTCAGATTCTGGGTCAGGGAAAAGGACTAATCCCACACTTTCTCACAGCAGAGGCAAAGGTGGTTTATATATTGTCCCATGGCATCTTCGTGCATGTGAGGACCAGGAAATGGCTTGGCTTCTTGGTGGAATGGGAGCTCCAAGATGTTTTTGAAAATAGAGAGAAAGGAAAACAAAGTTAAGGCTGACACCAGTTACCTAATACATTGAATCTTGCTTTCTTCATCTACAACATAAACAATTTGGACTAAATATTTTCCATTCCAACAAAACAGACTAGTATTCTAAATGCTGTATGGGTATTAACATCAGGGGAGGGGAAAACTAGAAGCTCTGTGGCTTCTATGTAAGAATAAGTTTGTGCTATGCGTGTAAGTAATATATCACTTTCTCTAAGCTACTGAATATTTAACACACTTTTTTTTTCTAGTTGAAGTAAAATGATTTAGGTTAAATTTGCCTAGAAACTAAAATTTAAGTTTTCCAAATGCCAAGGATACTATTTAAGTTAATAAGAACCCAAGTCTTAATGTCTTTTCACATTTTTTCTCCTATCAGAGCTTGTATAGTGACTTTCCTCTTTACTTCTCCACACACCCCATTTGACATGCTTTGTTTGATTCTGGATTTCAAGCAAAAGTTAAACATGTGCCCAGCAACTCAGACAAAAAGGAAATCCAAACCATCAAGCTGGTGAAGCATAAACCACCGTCATCGGGGCTCAGTAACAGCTTTCAGAGTTATAATTTCTGATGCTGAGCTATCACTTTGCTGGGCAAGTACTAGTGTTGAAATATATTATTACTACCCTTCTCCCTTCTCCAGTCACCAGAACAAACATCCAACTTCCCAGTGAAATTCCAGTGTGCGTGGATAAGACAGGAGCCCTTTGCTGCACCCTTTAGACAGGGGACACCAAGCTCTAATAGAGTCTGTCATCCTCACTCGAGGCACTGAATCATGTTTATATATAACGTGCATATTAAAAAGCAACAGCCAATGTCAATGGTGCCGATATAAAAATATCTTAATAGTCAGTAACTGACTAATGAATACTACTGTAATAACAGTTTAATTTGAAGAATTCTGACAGCTGGTTGCTTTGATGAGCATGGTTTCCAAGGAGTCTTAGTCCCATGCTGAGAACATCCCCAGCTTGCTGATTGATAGCAGCAGTGCAGAACTGTTTAATGTCACCACCTCTCAGCTAAAGTAATAATAAACAGGAATGTTACGGTTTATTTTTCTGTATGAATTGTTCAGGCTCTATATGGTAAGTACCAACTCAATAGGGGATAATAGCTGCTATTCTCCTGGGAGTTGTAACTGGAGGTGTCTTTTTTCTTTTTTTAATCAGCAAGGTTTATATATCAGAATGAATATAGAATTTCTTGGTTTTCTGGTGGATTTATTTTATTCCTTTACATAGCTCTTGCTCATCCCATTCTGCTTAGCAAATGTAATTGCTCTGGTCAAGATGTAGCTTACTTATTATTTCTGAACTCCCCAAGATAGTTTAAAGCAGACAGCTAGGGCATGAAATACATCGTGTTGCAACTACCTTAATTATACTCCGGGACTCTGTATTTGATATGAAATGTCTGGGAAGTGAATTTAATCTCTACAGATTTAGGATGATTGCCAAAAAGATTCATTGATTTTTTTTCCAGAAGTGCAATCTTTTATTGTAGAAATGTCAGAAGCTTCAAATTATTAGGAAACGTGTCAAGAAGCTCAAGGTACAATAATATTCTTTAGAGAGCTTGATTCTGAAGACGGTGCAATGAAATGTTCAAGAAGAAAACATGTCTTATGTGTTTCAAGAATAAAGCTCTGGGATTCGTTTTGTCATTTTGAACAGGATGAGGCCTCCACTGGGTACTTTGATGTGAAAGCTCTGGGTGTGATATACAGCCGTTCTTTGGTCACCCAGAGCTTTACAAGCTCCAGATTGCAGGGACTTTAGCAGTCCTGGGAAAGAAGTTACTGACTTGGGATTTGAGGCTTCAGAGCTGAACTATGAAAAAATCACTGAGATTTGTCCTAGTGAAGAGGTCACAAAGAGGGGGGTCATAAAAAAAGGGAGACAATATTATGAGCTGTGTCACCAAGCTCAGGTAGAGCTTTTGTATGTCCTAAAATCAAGGGGAAATCCTAAGCATTGGGCAATGGATTAGTTAGGGTGATTTTTATTGCAATGAATAGAATGCCTACTCAAACTAGGTTAAATAACAAAGAGAACGTAGTGGTTCACACATGTGAAAAGTCCAGAAGTTGCGTGGGCTTCAGGCATATGGGATTCAGGGGTCAGTGCTACCATGAGGACTCGAGTTCTATTTATTATTATCTTCATCGTGCTCCACCCTGTGTGTCGGACGCATTTTCAGGCTCGCTCCTACCCATACCCCGCTCCAGCCTTTGTCTGAAGACCTCAAGGTAAAGTCCTAAGACTAATGCAGATTTGACTATCTCTCTTGTTAGAGGATTCCAAGTCACTGATCGCCTTAACCTAGGAAACTCATGGATGCCCAAATGGAGTGCAGTATGAGACTGGTGAAAATAGCAGCATTTTCAGAGATAGGTACACACTCCTTTCTGGAAAAATAAAGGTGGCCTCTAAGGCCAGAAGGTACAGATCCCATTGCAAACCTCTGCACACCAAAGTATTAATGTTTTCAAGCTTGACGGAAAATGTGATAACCAGTCTTCATTGCCCAAATGACACTATCTAATGGTTCAGCGATAAGCTCAAGGCTTCACAGATGAGCTTGTCAGAACTTTCCAGGTGAGACTTCCTCTATTCTTCAGTGGGAACCCAGCATTCTGACTGGGCTGCTCTTATCCCACCTTGCTGCCTTTGCTCTTACTCACACTTCCCCCATCCTTCATTAACGTACTTTTTCTCTGAGAGACCATATCTGACTTGGCTCTGAACACTCTATTGGAAAAGGCAAAGGATAGTAACTTATGAATGTAGGCACTGGAGTCGTGGAGGTTCAGACTCAGCTCTGTCATTAAGTTATTTAATCTCACTCAACTACAATTTTCTTGTATTTAAAATGAGAATACAATGGGACCTAATTCAAGTGTTGTTGTAAGCATTCAATGAGTTAATATATGTGAAATCTTAGAACAATGCCTGGCACTTGGCAAGCATTCAATAAATCTGAGCTACTATTATAACACTCTATGAAATCATTCTCTGACCGCCCCACATCTCTCCTTCCTTTAAATTACTGTATTGTTTTGGCCTGAATCCCTCATTGCACATTTAGACATGTGTTGCTAACTTTATATAGGATAAGAGACTCCTATTAGATACTTCTTGCACAGGACATACATAAGACTATTATTGCAGGCACTTAGCAAATATATACTGAAGAAATGGAATGTGGCTAAGAATACTCCTATGCATGTTCAAAAAGGATCACAGTTCTTTCTTTTGTCCTACTGGCTGCGCGGGGAAAAATGCCACTTGCAGCAACGTGGATGGACCGAGAGATTGTCATACAGAGTGAAGTAAGTCAGAAAGAGGAAGACAAATATATGATATCACTTATATGTAGGCTCCAGAAAATGGTACAAATGAACTTATTTGCAAAGCAGAAATAGAGTCACAGCTGTAGAAAACAAACTTATGGCTACCAAGCGGGGAAGGAGGGGTGAGATGAATTGGGAGACTGGGAATGACATATATACACTATTATGTATAAAACAGATAACTAATGACAACCTACTGTATAGCACAGGAAATTCTACTCAATACTCTGTGGTGACCTAAAATGGAAGGAAATCTAAAAGATAGAGTGGAGATATATATATATATATATATATATAAACTGATTCACCTTGCTGTAGAGCAGAAACTAACACAACATTGTAAAGCAACTATACTCCAATAAAAATTTAAAAATAAATAAATAAAAAATAAATAAAATTAAAAGAAAATATTAAGCAAAGATTAAAAAAAAGCAACAACTGAAAAACAAACCAAAAAAACCCAGAAAGGAACACAGTTGGCCAAAAGGACCATAGAAGAAAACCCACTGGAAATTAACTTCTGCAATTAAATATTGTTTCATGTACAATAAATGGAAAATTATGTCTATAGAGCTAGGGAAAAGTTGATCAGCTAGTTATATAATTCAGGTTTTAAAATCCCATTCTTTACTCAGAAAATATTTACTGAGGATTAGGTTGGTGTCTCCCCCTTCAGCATATTCCTAGGCAATTTACTAGGTGCAGGGAAGATGGAGGTGGATAAGACAATCTCAGATCTAACAGAAAAAGAAAACATTAAGTATTACCAGTGTGAAAAGGACTGTAAAGGAAAAGTACAAATAGACATGTGTTTATCAGTGTGGGACACAGCACAGGCTTCCTCCATTCCACAGATGTATAGATAAACATTAGAGCTATTGGTACATGTAGAGGGCTGTTATAGGCACATTATATGTAGATAACAATAACTATATCTGTATAATGCTATATACTTTCTGCAGTACTTCCTTATTTCTCATTTGATATTCACCATTAGGTTGTGAGGAAGTAAAGATATTTTTTCTCTAGTAAAGTTTGAGCAGACTAAAGTTCAAAGAACTTAAACACTATTTTCAAGATTTGAGGGATGGAGCTGATTGAGGGTTCTAGAACTACAGACTCCATAATTAGTAATCTCTCCATTTTCTCCACTTTGTGCCCCCTACCTCCCATCTTTTCCAACAACAACTGCTACTTACATGTATTTGATGAGAACAAGGTAAATATAGTCAATATATTTGTGATAGCAAGGGTCCAATTAGTACCTTTTGATACTATTCAATTGGATACAAAAAGGAAAGTTACTGGCTAGGCACCTGGTTTTTGCAAATGATATTTACCAAGACCTCTCTTCTGTCCTTTACATGCTAATCCCTCCTCATCCTTGGATATTTAGTGTGACCTCGTGGAGGAAGCATTCCCAGATCATTCTCCTAAGTCTCCCTTCTTTGCTGAATGCAGTGCTTGCACCACTGCTGAGTTCAAACATCACATGACTTTATTTCTCTGTCTTTCTTTGGAATCATGTGTTCCTCAAAGCAGGGTCTATGCCTCATCTATCATTCTATCTTTAGTGTCTCATATAGTACCCGGGCAAGTGGGAGAGGGAAAGAGGAAGAGGTAGAAAAAGATGGAAAGAGAGATGTTGAGAGAGAGAGAGGGAGAGGGAGAGGAAGAGAAAGTAAGAGAGAGAGATGGCATTATACAGTGCCTTTCAAATCACTTTAAGAGGTTTAGATTCCAAATGGTGCTCTTGGACTCCATGAGAAAAATAAACTCTCAGGACATTCTTTAAAATCCTAGTGTACATAACTCAACTCTTTTATCTACAGAAAATTAATAGTTGTCTTACTTATGGACTAAAGCAAGCTTTGTGGAATAAGAATCGTTTAAGTTCATATACAGCCCTGCAAAGAGAAGAGAGCTAGACTGGTAGTCAGGGTATGTGGGTTCCAGGTGTGGCTTCACGGCTCTGGGACTCATTCTTTGTAACTAGAAGAGCTTTTTACGAGGTGTTTCAAAGGTCCCTTCTAGTTTTAAAATGTTATGACATGAAAACAGACTTTTATGGGGGGTATGGAGTCAACAGAAAAATGTAACATATACTTTGGACAAGGAAAAAAATTCAGATTACAATGAAACAATTAGACAAAACTGAAATCCCCAGTATACAAAATATTGTAGACAAGAAAGGCACTTTACTCCAGATGGCTAATTGTATAGAAGATTTGTGCAAATGCACGTGAAAATGGCGGGCATAGACATAAACTTGGTATGAAATAAATTAGAACAATCATGCAGCTTTTTCTAATGTGAAAACTTCTACTTGTAAACAAGGAAAAAAGAATAAAGGATAGAATAAAGAGAAAGGAGCACATATAACTCATTTATATACTCAAGGTTCATGGCTTCAATGAAAATGAGAGACAAAAGGAAATTTTTTTTCTTCTTGGATGTATTACAAGCTATTTGTAGAGACTGAACACTATTTCAGCTAATTTGTATAGAAGCTCCTACTCTCCCTACTGAAACAGGCTTTTTTGTTTTCTTTTAACAGTTTGACTTCTAACAATCAAAGAGATTAAGTGGAGCATATGTTGAGACTATCCATCTTTGGCATCCTGAGTGTCTTCTCATAAACAAAATCATATCACATAAATAACACATTAGGGTCTATTTCTCCTGCTTGATGAGACTTTTTTTTCTTGGTCCCAACAGCCCTCTCTCTCTCTGGCACAGAAAATTTGGAGGAAAAGGGGTAAAAGGATAGCAAATACAAAATCAATTCCTATTCTCCTTAAGATATACACACAGTGAGGAGAGGAAAAGATAATAGATTAGTTAATAATAAAAATGCCTGGACCATAATGGCCAGTGAAAGATGAAATGGCATTTATTACTATTATTTTTACTACTATTATTTTATTCATAGTACTAGCAGTAAACTTGTACCAAATTTCCTAGCTTCTAATGTGTGTGTAGCCAAATGTTGCTAGGATCAATCTTGAGAAATTTATGGCAAAGCAACTGCACATTGTTTACTCTCCATCAATAACAAACCAGCACAAACTGAAGGCACAGATTCCAGTTGCTGCTAAAACAGCTTCGTCCTTGACCTGGCAGAGTAGAGTTGCAGCAATGGAACAGCCAAGGAGATTTAAAGGTCAGAGACAACACTGCACAAAGATCTGACATTATATAAGACAATATGGAAAGATCATTTATTCAGCAACAGATAAATCTAGGTCAGAAGAAACATTTAGAAGGATATGCTGAATTGGCTCACAATGAACAGTGTCTTGAGAGACTTGTCATTCTTGTCACAAACTGCAAAAATGTGACTCTACTATCAATCATCCCACAGCCCACATATGGACTGTCCTTCATTTTCTAAAAGCTATGAAAATTGCAGATGGCAACCGCCTTCGGGAAACTAAACAGCAACTTAGTAATGAGGTGTTTGAAGGAATCATATTGAGACAAACCAGCCTCCAGATAAATCAGTGTAAGTATTTTTACTTACTGTTGAAAAGTCCCATGACCAGATTTTTTGAACAGTAGAGAGAACCTGTAAGATTTCTGGATGGTTGTTCCAAAGAGAGAGTGAATAAAAAGGCTTTTTCTCCCCCCCGCCCCCACCAAAGAAGCCAAACACTAATCTTGGCTAAAAACCAAACAACACACCTATTAGGAGCTATTAGGGGATTTCTAGAACTAAGAATGTTTTCATTTCTCTTTGGTTTCTAATTTTTAAAAAGTCAGTTAGTGGGATACACTTGAAGTAAAAAGTCAAAGAATATGTTTGTATTATGTAGAGAAGAAGACATTCTGGTGTTTTAACTTAGTAAGGTTCACAATTCAGACTTGCATGTTAAGGAAGTAAATCACCCTCAGGCTAATGTTGATACTTCAACACTATTTTGTGACATCTTCATGTATTTTATTACATGAAACAGTATGTCAGCAGACTAAGGCTTCTTGAGAAAATCACCTATAGATTTATAGATATTTCTTCTCAAGACTGATTCTTCCCTCCCATTCTTCAATGTTGTTATGAAAAACTTCAAATAAGCAGCCAAGTTAAAAGAATATTACAGTGAACATCTGTATACTCATTACCTGTATTCTACAATTAACATTTTACTGTACTTGCTTTACCATCTATCCATCTGTCTATCCATCGCTCTAGACAGTCAATCAATCCATCTGTTTTTTGATGCATTTCTAAATGCAGTTCAGACATCACTACATTTTCCCCTAAATACTTTACCATGCATATCATTAGCTGGAGTTCAATGTTTGCTTATAGTTTTATTCTCTTGATGAAAAGAACACAACTTAAATGTGCATTCCGAGTTTTGAAAAATGCATGCATCTATGTTACAAAGATACCAAACATGATCATCCCTCCAGAAAGTTCCAAGAAAGGGCAAGTCAAACCTTGCCCTCAGCACTCCAGAAACAACCACTGCTCTTCTTTTTGTTCCCGTCATAGATTTCTCTCTATAAATGGAATCACATAGTGTGTACTACTATGTAAGGCTTCTTTCAATCAGCATATTGTTGGGCTTATCACCAGTTTACTCTTTTTTATTGCAGAGGGATTTCTGTTATGATTATAGCACAATTTGTTTATTAATTCTCCTATTTATGGACTCTAGGGCTGGTTCTAATTTTTTACTACTGAGTAACATTGCTGTGAACATTCCTCTACTGCTCTTTAGACCCTGCAACTCATCCACAGGCAGTCTCAATCTCTCCCTACAAAACTGATAGTCTGGGGTTTATGTGGAGGACTACATACTTCTGACCACCAAATACGTTTAAATTTCAGACTCTGCTCGGACTTGATAAATTTAGTGTAGTGCTCTTTTTTTCACTGACATTAGACCACAGATGGAAATATTAAAAAAAGGGAAGTAATGACCTTAGGCATATTCTGAAGTGTGAATGCACTTTGCTTCAAATAACTTATATGTGAAATACCTATTTGCAATTCTAGGAGGAAAAATATAAAAGAATTGCTGTATAATCTCTGTACTTCTTCCATAAAGATTGACTGGGACTTAAAATAGCCTGGGGTTATTCATGCTGTAAATCTCTCCAAAAGATATTTCAGTGCTTGTTCTTGTTTAAAAAAAAACAAACAGTGTATCATAGATACCACATAAGTGACACAATTTCAAACTCTATCAAGATTAGACTATTATTAATGCCCAGAGCGCAAATGAATTGTGAAATTCTTGAATGTTTTTCTTTTTTTTTTTTAATTGTGGTATAGTTTTACAATGTTGTGTTTCTACTAATACAGCGAAGTGGAGTTCCCTGTACTATACAGCAGGTTCTTATTAGTTATCTATTTTTTACATATTAGTGTATATATGTCAGTCCCAACCTCCCAATTCATCACCCCTCCCCTGCTTTCCCCTCTTCGTGTCCATACGTTTGTTCTCTACATCTGTGTATTTCTGCCTTCCAAACCGCTTCATTGGTACCATTTTTCTAGATTCCACAAATATGTGTTAATATACGATATTTGTTTTTCTCTTTCTGACTTACTTCACTCTGTATGACAGTCTCTAGGTTCATCCACATCTCTACAAATGACCCAATTTCGTTCCTTTTTATGGCTGAGAAATATTCCACTGTATATATATACCACATCCTCTTTATCCATTCATCTGTCAATGGACATTTAGATTGCTTCTGTGACCTGGCTATTGTAAATAGTGCTGCAATGAAAATTGGGGTGCATGTGTCTTTTTGAATTATGGTTTTCTCTAGGTATATTCCCAGTAGTGGGATTGCTGGGTTATATTGTAGTTCTATTTTTAGATTTTTAAGGAACCTCCATACTGTTCTCCATAGTGGCTGTATCAATTTACATTCCCACCAACAGAGCAAGAGGGTTTCCTTTTCTCCACACCCTCTCCAGCATTTGTTTGTAGATTTTTTGATGATACCCATTCTAACTGGTATGAAGTAAAAGTTTTTCTAACCAAATACATTGAAACAAAATTTTCTGGAATAGAGAGTTTCTCATGGCTACCTGAACACTTGAAGCTTTGAATTCTAGAAGACTACACAAAAATGACGATGTTATTGAGTCAATTCTTCAAAGGCATCGGAAACAACTAATTACAAGTGATTCTAAGCTGCAGGGGTGGTGTTGGATAGGAGTGAGCATAAATATTCCTTCTAACTCAGGTAGTTTTAGGTCAAAAGTTATTATGATGTAACCTAAAATTTTCTCTTCTGAAAACACATTACTAAATGAACACAATTAAAAATCTTGCATACATGTTATAGAATGATTCTTCTTAGAGAAAGATTTTTAAAGCATGCATATAGAGAATATATATTTATTCCATCTAGTTTTAAAAAGAAATCTACTTATTCTTCCACTTCAGCCCTATCAGTTTGCCTACAGTATTTCACTCTAAGACTTCTATGTTTTTCAGGAAGGAAAATGTACACTATAAAGTATTACAAAGAAAAAGAGATAAAGTTGCTTAATTAGGTTCACATCAGGAAAGTTAAGTGCATGCACAATGCATATAATCTATAGAATGACAAAAATAATAATCTTACTGAAGTATCATACCAACATGTGAGGTGACAAGAATGGCAGATCATTTCAAAATTTTAGTTTTACTATATTTCTTATAGATGATAATAGAAAAGAGGCACTGGGCAATGTCTTCTCAGCTATATAGGTCAGAAGGAACATTTGCACTCATTTTAATCACCATGAGAGCCTTGTAGGAACCAATAAACCCAGTACTAATATTCTAATCTATTCACTAATGGTGGTAATCAGAACATCTGGTTAGGGTTTCCCTTTGCAAGGGTGACCCCAAGGATTGTATTAGGTATCCAGGTTCTGACTGAGCTGTGTTGACTGTCAGCAACAGCTTCCCTCACCCTATCTCTGCCTACCCCTAGACAGGCACACCACCTTGCCCCTGGCTACAGCCCAGGCCAACCCACATTCTGAATCTAATCTGAGCTTACATAGGAAGCATGCCAATCATTCACTGATTCTAAGAAGCACCTCAACCTCTGTTATTGTTGCTATAATTTTGTGCCTGTTCCCAAACTTTTTGCCTAAACTCTGACTACTTTTAGTCCAGACTCCATCTTGGGTTCCTGCTGTCATATTGGTCAGCACCCACTTTAGTAGCTGACCCTTGACCCTTCAATCTCCTCAATGTTTCTTCTCTCTGCTCCCTGACTTTCCAGACCTGAGCTCTTGTTTCCCTAGAGCCCCTTGATTGCTTCCTCTTCTCCACACCTCTTGACCTCGCTAGATTGGACCCAGTGGTTTTACATTTATCTCCACTTTGGCCAATCCAAATTCTATGTATCACAGAGTAACTACTGGGCGAAAATTCTGAGACATATTTTAAGATTCCAATTTGGATTTAACACTAACTAGCATTGTGATCTTCTAGAATTTCTATTAATTTACACCATGCAGAAGCCCTATCTCCAAATTTGCTTCCATATCTAGCATCCTGTAATTGTGTACATATCTTTACGATGATAATTATAACCCACATTCTACTAATAACTAGGTTCCAATGTGTTAAAAATTTCCCAGGTATGGTGATCATCCTAAATAAATGAGAATATCCAGTCAATAGACAATTGTAATAGTTTTCAACATGGCTGCACATAAGAAATATCTGGGGAGCTTTTATAGAATCTATTGCCCAGGGCCCACTGAAACCAATTAAACCCAACTCCTTGGCACAAGGCATATGTACTTTATAAAAGCTCTCACATGTGATTCAAACTTATAGCTAAGATTGTAGACTACTATAATAATCAATATGTCAGTTTATTGAACACTGATTTTTAAAACGACCACTTCAAGGAGTGAATCAGACAGAATGTTTCCTGGAACATGGGATATTATAAATAAATACATAAATTCAAGAAGTAAATTGTCCTGTCAGCACAGACAAATCTTACCTTTTAGAAAATATAAACCTGATTTTTGGTCCCAAACTTCACTTGACAGTTATATATACATTGGTTTATCTAAAAGACAGTAACTCATCAATCCTTTAAATATGAGAGAGATGCTTCTTTTGGAAACTGTTCCACTTCCCTTAATAATCTGGTTACATATATTCTTCTAAAACAAGAAGTCAGCAGAGTTCTGCCTCTGGAGCTAACATTATAACTCTTTGGGCTGAGAGTGTTGACCAGGTAAATCACCTGGGTTTACTTGATTGACTATGAATTGATCTCATCACCTTTCCACACTCTTGCTGTTAACAATGAAATTTCACACATATTCACACAAGTATAAAATAATAAGAGTGAAAGACAAAGCCCATGAGTCAGGCAAAATGGATGACAGAAGTAATCACTGTGTATCACTATTGCAAAAATCAATAAAGCAAATATGTTATTCTTTGTAAGTGTCATATTACAATAATGTTTTTCTGAAGACTGTTGTCTGAATCCAATTTAAAGTCGCATCTGCCTGTGTTTGATTAAAACAAAAGGGTGGTTGACTTAATGAATTATTTACAGACATGCAATATGGCAACAGTGTCATTATGAACTCTTCTAAGATCTCCTCTGGCTACTCCTGGCAGGGTGTCAATTTGCTTGTTTTTATGGTAGGTGCATGAAATTGCAAAGCTCTTCAAAGAAATGAGACTCTGCCATTGGACTTAGTAATGCACACAAACCAGTAATAAAGCAATGGTGACAAGGATGGCGGAAACATTTATTTGTCATTAACAATGTGTAATGTGGAGCTGAAGTCAAGAAGGAACCATTAGAATTACTTAAAGCTGAAAGCAGCCTTGAAAATAGGCCTAAGGCCTAAGAGAAATCAGAACAGGCCTATATGAGGAACTGAAGAGAAAAAAATGTCATCTCTGTGACCTCTTTCTTCTCCGTTATGTATGCTACCTATTTTTCAGCATCTGCTTGGTGAGGGAGGACTGGGAGTTTGGAGCTTTTGTGCCACATGATGAAGTAGAAGAAATTAATAAAAGACTTAAGGAGAAACATTATGGATGCATGTAGCTTGACACTATTTCCCTTGGTAACATCCTATCAATCCCAAATTTGCTAAAACTTATGTCTATTAAGCCAGTATATTTAGATAGAGAGCCTATTACGGCAGGTGGTTGTTAGAAGCAGGTCAAAATCCAGGGGAGGCCAAAAAAAACAACAAATCCCCATAGAGGAGGTCATCACTTACCTTCAGGTAAGAACCATGTGTAACTTGGCACAATGCCTTGACTATAATCACTGAGCAATGATACTGGGTGATGGAGCGATTTGACTGAACTGAAATTTCAATTTATAAAAAAGGCCTTGTGAGAAGATTTTATAAAGTAAAATGTGCTCCCACTGGTAATTTCTTCCTACAATGCCAGCCCCAGAATGTGAGAAGGGGGCTATAAAGAGGATTTGTAGCTCTGTAGCTATTCTTCCAAACTCTTTGGTGATTATCTGCCACGTGCTGTGCCCTGCACTAGGCTGGGAGCGTAAAGTGGTGAACCGGGCCGCCATCATCCCTGCCTTCATGGACAGTCTAGTAGGATATTTTTTATTTGGAAGTTTGATGGGTTTTGTTTGCCACAGATTCTGGTGGATGACTAGTACTTTTATCTTAAAATGTGTGCTATACTCTGAGGGTTATAATTGTCTAGAACTATCTTTTCATATTTGAATCAAGGACACCAAAAGGTAAAAGGAGTAGATTTTCTTTTTAACTTTTAGAAAGACAAACTCATAAATGTTAATAAAAACATGAACAAAGTATGATTAAGTATGATTTATATTGGATGCTCAAGCTACACACCATCTTGTGATGGCATACATGGGATGAATGGGTTTTATTGTGAATACAGAAGCTTTGTGCTCAAGAGACCTCCGGTGGATTTGCAGGCTCAGGATATAAATTCAGATTGTGTTTTCCAGTTTGAAGGATGAAGAAGAATTAGGAAAAACACCTCCTCCCCACTGGGAGCAATGTCTTTTTTGAGACATTGTTCAAAGGAAGTAAGAAATTAGTAATCATCAAGCCAGTGGGTAGCACTGATTAATTTCCTCTGACTCTAAGTCACAGATCAAATTCACCAGAAAATTGCCAAAGTACATTTGCCTTTTTGTAGTCCTAGATATAAATTTAAAGTTGTGGTTACCAAGTCTAGTGGTCTTTTTATTTTTATTTTTAAATCTTTTTATGGTTCCTGTAGCCATGCTATTTTTATGCCCTGAAAATGGCAGTAAAGAGAGGGCTAAGGGCATGGACTCTGGTTCCCAGGAATCCTGGGCATAAGTCCTTTTCATGTAAAAATTGTTCAACTTTGGACAAGCCATTTAACCTTTCTGAGCTGCTGTTTTCTCAGTGGGAGATCTGGAAAATAATAATACCTAAATTCTTTGATTTAGGTATTATTATAATACCTAATTAAGGTGAAATAAGATAATTAATGTAGCAGTTCTTAGTCATTAGACATGCTCAAACATGTTAAATATATTATCATCATCGTTTTAGGTTTCTCACTAATAACCCCTCTGACACTCCTTTAATATTAAGTTAATATGGCGATTTCTTCTAAGTCATATGAGATCCCAGGTTTACCAATTGGTTGCCTAGGAATCATCACATATGAGAAAGACAGGAGAAGAATGATATGTCAACATGAAATCGGAAATTTATGTTGATTGTAAACTTCTACTTCTATGGAGAAATCAAGGCTCTGTCTCTCCTATCGGTATCTCATTCCACCCGCAACCAGGGGGACCTCTGCTGTGTACATCAAGGATGAGGACAATAGGACCACTATCCCACAGAAGAGTGGGCAAAGAGAAGCAGTTAAGGGCTCTTCCTGCCACTGAGCAGGAAGAGCTCACAACTCTTTAGATTGGTTTCCTTTGGGATTTATTTTCTCTTTGGAATATTTTCCCTTTTTTCTTCAAATTCCTTCACATCACTTTGTCCCTCCCTCTTCTCTCCCAGTTACTGGTGAGAGATTTAAAGTTGTCTACTGTTTGGGAAGAGCCTTCTGAAATGGGGAGGTCTTGAAAAACTGGGATGGGATCCATTGGGGGGGGGGGAACAAAACAAGGGAAGCTCCTCTCTAGAAACTCTTTTTTCCTTGTATAGGGTTTTCACTTTACTGTGTTGTTATAGCTCAAGGAGCAAAATCAAGGAAAAGAAACTAAATGGGATCTGTCTTCCTTTAGTCACCAAGGTGGAAGGCCACAGGGCGTCCAGAAGCTCTAGAATTCACTAAGAGTATACTGGCTGACAGTAGGTTCATTTATTCTTTAGAAATATCTGGGTGTGGTAGCCAGCTGATGTGGAGTTCCAGGATGCTAATTCTGTTAGTATACTCTGGAGCACTGGGGAACAGAAGTGATGTTTCTCAACATTTTAAGTTTAAATGCCATTTAATTACGCACTCTTTGGAAAACCACATTTAACTGATATCTTGTTCATTTAATTTTAATATTTCTACTGAGTTGACAACACAATGCTATTAATAATACCTGTCACGTAAGGTATAGAATCAGCAAGCAGCCAAGAAAAGTAGAATAAAATATGTTCTATTGTTTCTTTCCCACGCCCTTACTGTTAATATCAATTTTGTATTAATTTTCATTAAAATATTTTAAAATAAAGAAGCCTATTTAAAATATATTTATATACTGTTGTAATACCTTTTATTTATATATGGGTTTATTATTTCTGAAGTAGTCATACACTTTATACAATAAAAACAATAATCATACCAAGTTTATTATTATCTCAATTTAACAAAACAGACAGACACTGAGAGAAGTTATGTCTTGCGTAAGGTCCCAAAGTGAATAAATGATAGAATTAGGAAATAAACCCAGCTGCTCTGAAACCAAGTTTGAGATCTCTTTTCACCTCACTGTAGCTGACTTCTTGTTACAGTATCAAAACAGAGAGGAAATGTGTATTCCAATGGTTTTCAACTTTGTTTGAGCATTGACTTCATTCCTCAAATGAATTATCATGCATAAACCTGATGCACACAATGAATAAAAGTGGGCAGCAGAACATCTGCTGATTCCCCTCTATTTCCATCATGCAGAGACCTCTTAGGAACTGCTACTAAATCCTAAGGGCTTCTCAGAATGTGGTTTGAAGGCACTTAGCATCTAGATATATCCCCTCACCTTTGGGCATGATCACAGGTGGGCAGAAATACTACCAGTTTGTGAGGCCCAGTGCTAAATGGAAATGCAGGGCCCCATGTTAAAAAATTATTGAGAATTTCAAGATGACAACAGCAGAACCAAGCATGAGGCCCTTTTGAATGACTGCATAGTTTGCATGTCTGTAAAGCTGGCCTTGTGTGTAGACCAGGATTTACCTTGAAAACCCTTGTACTAAATGGTTTCTAAACCAGTGTTTATCTTTTCTCAATGACCCTTGTCTATGCTCTAGTTCATTCTCATATTCTTATTTGCCTTGGGAAAGCATCATTAAATCTGTTCAGATTATACTGTAGTGGGGTAATTTTTAAATTATTAAAAAATATTTTCCCCCTGCCTACATACCAGACCTTCACTCTAGCTCATAGTAGATACCCATAAGTGTTTGTTTTAAAAAGGAATCTGAAGTGAAAGACATTCAGCTTCTGAAATGGAAGCTCATAGCTTGAGAGGAGGCATTTAAAATTCCTTTAAGCTCCTCCTCCCATTCTTTACCCCACCATTACAGTATCAGCTATCAATCTTGGTGGGCTCAGTTAATGACTGTATCACTAGATTGTGACAGGGACACACCCATATGCTCATCACACCTGTCTCTTTTTTTTTTTTTTTTTTTGGCAGTATGCGGGCCTCTCACTGTTGTGGCCTCTCCCGTTGCGGAGCACAGGCTCCAGACGCGCAGGCTCAGCGGCCATGGCTCACGGGCCCAGCCGCTCCGCGGCATGTGGGATCTTCCCGGACCGGGGCATGAACCCGTGTCCCCTGCATCGGCAGGCAGACTCTCAACCACTGCGCCACCAGGGAAGCCCCTCCCAGTCTCTCTTGCAGTTAAGTGGCTAATAGTGTAAGGATGGAGTGATGTTTACACTTTTAAGCCTAGTCCCCAAACTTGTACACTCCTCCACTTGTACAGCTCTTTTTCCTGAGCTGCAGCCAAATGCAGAGGAGCCTGTGGAGAACTCAGATACCCTAGAAGATGCTACAGCCAGAAGCTGGAAGGGTCCCAGGGTCCTGAGTAACTCCATGCATCAGAGAATCTTGATCTCCAACAACCCACTGGTCCATATTGGACTGTGGTGGGACCGTGAATAAATCTGAACTGTATTATGTCAGCAAGATTTGGGGTTGTTGCTACAACAGTTAACATTACTTTACCTGACAATACATACAGACAAAATATTTCTGACAATACTGGGGCTTAGCAGGAGTTAAGAAAGATATAAGTAAGCATTTTAAATAAAAGCTTTCTTTCTGATCCCAGGAAATTTGTGTGAGGAGACCTAGAGGGGAGTAGAAAGGAGAGTTATATGGCCATATATATGTCTCTTTAATCTTCCTCTCTAGGTATCATCTTGGAGAACAGCAGTCCTGTTAAATACATCAAAAGAACTGTTGAGGGTATCATTTCTTGCCCTTATCTTCATTTGTGACTCTGAGAGGAGATTTTCTTATCCTGATAAAAGATAGATCATGTTAACCTGGTGGGGCTCCATGTCTAGGCAGAGGGGAGCCCTGATATGTAGCTTTCCAAAGCATCCCTGGTTCCTGGCAGGTGTAGACAGAGCATGTAGTAGTAGAGTCTGACTGAAGAAGAGGCTAGAGGATTGCTGACGGATGGTAAGCTGTCTCTCTGGCATGAGCGGCCGAGGGGGTAACCAAGCTGCAGCCAAATGGAAGTCAAAGCCACATCTCACAGAATGTCTGGACGGACAGCACAAACCCAAACGAGGGCGAAACCACCTGAGAATACTAACAGGCTCCAGTCAGACTGAGTCAAGATCGCAAGTTACCCCAGCTGCAGACTTTAGCTGAGAACCCTTTCACAGTAAGCTGCATATACATGAATAAAAGGCAGAAAAGTTTGGGTAGGAGGGCCCTAACTCTTCTCCACTCCTGGAAAGTTTTATAAGCCACCTCTTACAACCAATATGCCCAGACAACATCACAAGAAAAGAAATAGGGGATGGGAGCTACCTCAGAGAAAAACATGCTTACTCAAAAGATGAAACACCATTAATAGGCTGTTGAAATTACCAGAATGGATTATACTTTAAACAGGATTGAACACTGAGCGATTTTTTTTCTATTAGGTGGGAGATGGGGAGTTGGCCGGGGTCAGGAGTGGGGGGAATGGATAGTGACAGGGCTGGAAGCTCAGATTAGTTTAAGACAAAATATTCATGTTTTCTTTGCCTACCCGAGTTTTGATATGAGTTAAATTTGATGAATCTACTAAATATAATTAAAAGAAAAGTGAACTAAACAATTTCAAACTGTCTGCTAAAACTCCACACACCTCAGGGCTCTCCTGAGAAAGTCTGGCAATGACAGATTTTTGTAGATGGATGTCACTCCTTTTCTTTATTCGGCGGTGCCATGTTTTTTTAAAGTATAATTTCCCCACCTCTATTCTTGTGAAACATAACACACAAGAAGGAAAAGGGCATACAACAGTGCCAGGCTTTTCATGCTTTCTTCCTGAGCGCGGCCCTGGGAAACCGAGCTTGCCAAAAACAATGTCAGAAACATCAGTTGACTACAGTGATAACAACATACACAGAAGGCAGGTTGTCTGACAATAAAGTTGCCAAAAAAAGAAATTGCTGTACCTGTGGAAACCCTGAGTAGTTCCACGAAGGTGGTCCATGGCCAATAATAAAGGCAGTGCAGAGCAGCTAGAAGTCCTTCTTCTAGCCAGTGGGAGCTTCCTGAGGATTGAGCCATTTGGCGTTGCTGGGTCACTCCAGGAAAGATACAAATCCTGCATTGGAGAGCAATGAAAGGTTTATCAGGAAGGCAACAATTACCACCACCACCACCACAAAGCACTTCCCTCTTCATACCCATCTTTAAATTTCACTTTGGTTCGCGATCGAAACCAAAGCCTGTCCCCTGATAACTGGCCACCAGATATAACTGCATGAGTAGAAAATAGGTACAGTAAGTCAGTCAAGTGGGAAGCTGTTTTGTTGCTTTTGCTTTGTGTGTTATCTCTGCGTTTGTGTTAAGTTGTTTTTACCAACTCTTCTAACCATTGCTTGAGTGCACCAAAATGACCAGCTACAGTTTTAAGTAGTAGGAGGAGAGTCCAAGCAAGCTGGAATATTTCAGCATTTAATTCTAAAATGGGTGTACAGTTTCTGCATGAGCCAGAATATTTTGGCTCATATCAGATCGTGTCTCTCATCCAGAGGATGCCAAAGTGTTCTTGGTAGGCTGGCTGGGGAAAGAGAACACAGACAGCAAGAATAAAAATGGGATGGAAAGCCCCTGGGATGGATGGTAAAAGTTTGTGTAACACCATTTCCAACTCTTCAGAGTGACGCTGACTTGCCAGGTTTTCTTCCCTTTTCCCCTATCCTGTAAGTTTATTAGGAGGAGAGAGAGAATTAGGAGAAAACAGCATAGACTTAATGACCTCGTTCCCCTGGTGAAGCATCAAGATCTGTATTGGTTCAGGTGTGCCATTCACTTGCAAAACAACCCAGGTCTTGATCTGTTTCCTTACTGTTTATGTGGTCTAATTAGTTTTCTCCACCAGAGCCTGTAAGCTTGTTTGGGGCAGGGATATTATGCCAGTCAGGGTCCTAACAGGCTGGCACACTCAGACTAGGATAGTTCAAGGAGGGTTTAACAGAGGAAGAAAGGTGGGCAGGGTGTCAGGAGACCACAGGGGAAAATACAGTACCCTGGGAGTAACAGACCGGCAGATACCACCCTAAGCTCAAAGAAAGCCAGAAAAAGAGAGTCCTAATGCTTCTGTTCTGAGACCCTTCATAGAGCCAGTTGGGGGAGGGCATGCCAGAAAGAGGGAGAGAATGCTCTCTTACCTTCCTTGCCCCTCCTGCCAGGCTCACCCATGGGCTGAGCTCAAGGGGAAGCCAGAGGGCTCAGGAGTCCTGAGAAGCCCCCTGAGCACAGAGTGTGACTGAGAAGGGCTGAGCGGGGATCTGGGTGAGGCAAACTAAGGATCCTCAGCACGGACACACTTCCCTTTCTCTTTTAAATCCACTGCACCTGCCATCAGTAACCAGCTGTTTGATTAAGAGGCTGCTCTTGGCATTTCAATGGCTCTTTTTCCTTATCTATATAGTAGCAAGGCACCTGCCTGCTTCCAGTCCCCACAGGAAAGGAATGGTTTATATCTATTTGAGGTGCCCCATAAGAACCTGACTACAGGAAAGATTTCAAAGCATAATTTAAACCAAAGCAATAACAGACCCCTAAAAGCTCTGATCAAGAGTCCTAAATAAACTCACCTTCTGTAATTGCCAGTACACATCTCTGTCCTCGACTTTATGAACCAACTCCAGCATCCTGGAGTTTACATCCCTCCTTGATCAATCTTCAGTAAGGAATTTACTTCTCTAATAACACACTTCTCAACATCAGGCAGGTCCCAGAATGACCATCAAACAGAGGCAATGTGAACAGCTGGGAGTATCTGATGGTAGTAAACACAGATGTGCCTGACAGGACATTAACTGCTTAGCACGTTGATATAACTGACTTCCCAACGTTCAGCAAAGCTTTGTAGTCCCTGAGATGCTACTGCCTGAGTCTAATGATTGCTGTGTTCCCCATCCGCTCTTTGGCAGTGTTTTCTGCTGCATTTGATGGAGTGCTTCAGCTCTGTGTTAATTATGAGATCAGCTCAAGGCCTGTGATTTAGAGCCTGGGCTCAGAACCCTTCCGGTAATTCAGTTCCCGTAAGTCTGTGTTATTGGCTCCTGAATTCAGTTGCTTAAGCTAATTAAAATATAAGCTGAAGAAATTCATTTCTTAAGCAAAATTAAATCTGATATACACACTGAATATTGCATCTTGTCATGTCCATGTTTAGCTCAAATCTACCTCTTACTGCTCACTTTGCAGCTTGAGAATTCCCATTTAAAGCAAATGCTTGAATTACTGAAGAGTCAGAATTGGCGTTTTTGAAAATGTTTGGTTATAAAACGACTTGGATAAAGTACTGAAGTACAAAAAGGATTTTTAATGTTCTTTTGTGGCATTATCAGCCAACCGTCATCATCATGAGATGACAAATTGACAGTCTCTTAGTAAAATTGGAAAATCCTTCAAATAACCTGCCCATCACATAAGAGAATGTTGGACCTGATAGGCATGAGATAACAGCACTGATAACTTGATGAGGGGTAACCATAGCTCTACCCTGTCCTACCCAATCTATCTACCACCAGTGTCATGGACATTTGCAGTGTTCGTTGATTAAATTAAGAGCAGGCTTTTGCAAGAAGAAAAATCTTTTAGTTTTTTAATCCAAACACACACACAAACACATGAAACAAATACCACCTGGTTTCCAATCAACGTGTTCTGTGTCTCTTCCTGTCTATGTTTCCAGATCTGATGGAGAAAAATCTCTGGGCATGGTCACTTGCTAGCATCTCTAACCTGAGCCAGTTGTCTTGTAAATGCATTCTTCAGGCACAGGTGATACTGACCAGTGAACTATACCACTGCTTCTGACAATCTTCTGAATAGCCTCAGACTACTGTTAACTGGTCAGGAGTGTCACTGTCACATAAAGCACTTGGCAAAAACCTTGAAAACTTTGAGTGCTATTTTCTATTAGGGAATTGGTAAAGTCAGGATGGTAGGCAGGTTTTCCCTCTTCGCCACTCTGATTATTCAAAGCAGTTATCTGGAGTAACGGTCTCAGAGGGAGTTTGGGGTGAGTCCCAGGTTCACTGGAAAAGAGGGCAGGGTTGGCTGGGTGGTCTTGGAGGTAAGAGGCTAGCTATTGCATCATCCTTTCATCTGTCAGCCTCTACTTTCCATTTTCCAGGTGCTGAGATAAATGAATAAATGAGTCATACTTTCTTGAAGTATAACTGTGCTTCACAAATCATATATGTGATGATTTTATTATAATGATTGTATAGATATGTATCTATACAATATATATGTATATATAAATATATAACTTAGCACATAAAATTCTGGAAGAATTCATACAATTTGGCTAAGTTTAAAAAAGTAATTTAATTTAATGTTTGTTTTAAACAAACCTAACTTTATAGTAGAGGTGGGAAATACGACAAAATTCCTATAGTTGGAGAATAAATTACTCTAGTTTGGAAAAATTATGCTAGAGTGTAGGGTTTCAGAGATAAAAACAAGCTTGATCCTGCGTGCCGCGGAGCAGCTGGGCCCGTGAGCCATGGCCGCTGAGCCTGCGCGTCCGGAGCCTGCGCTCCGCGGCGGGAGAGGCCACGGCAGTGAGAGGCCCGCGTACCTCAAAAAAAACACCAAAAACTTGTTTCTTTTTCTCCTTTTTGTTTTTTCGGTACGCGGGCCTCCCACTGCCGTGGCCTCTCCCTTTGCGGAGCGCAGGCTCCGCACGTGCAGGCGGACTCCCAACCACTGCGCCACCAGGGAAGCCCTCTTTTTCTTTCATTTCAACCAATTTCACTCTCACATAGGTATCAGCTATGGTTTTGAGATGAGTCAGTTTAATCAACCACTAGTGTTCTTTGGCTGTGAATGATATGGCAGCTTTGTGAGTCCATAAATGAGTTGTGGGTACTCTGCAAGCACGGTAACTTCTGTACTTCATCCAATGATTAGCTGGCTCCAGGGATTTGTCATCAGTTCCCAGAGTGCAGAGTCACAGTGGTTATCATCCTAGGGAACTCTCAGTAGGCCACAGTGATAAGGTATTAATTTAAACTGGGAATTCTAGCTATTAAACAGTTTGAAATACTTGAGTCAACCCATTAGGGTACTCCTCCCATTGGGAAAAGTAAATTAAGATCAGAAAGCTGCTTGGTGATTAATGAATCAAAACAAAAGGAACTGAATGGTTTTAAGAGTTTGGTTCCAAGAGATTTTTTTAGAAGTCAATCAGTTGTTTGATTTGAAACTCTCTCTCTCTCTTTATGTGTATGTAATTTTTTTAATCTTACACCAACTGGAGTTTATCATACAGTTATGTACTCAGGTTAATCTAAATAATAATCCCCCCTTTTTGGAAGAAATATAGTTACACATAGTTGTTTTTTTTTTATTTTTAATAACAGCATTTAGTACTGGTAGTGTGGGGTAACATAAACTTTAACTCAATTTCAGGAGATCCTCTTGACCCTCGCTATCTTGGATGTTGTGACAGGAGGGAAGGTGTGTGGTGTGCAGGCAGAGATTGGTGAGGAGATAGACTGACATGCTATTAATGAGACCAGTGTGGTGGATGTGATGGAGGGGCAGCAATGGTGTGAGGAGAGTCATAAATGCTCCACCAACCCTTCCCTGATCTCTTAAAGAACAGCAATTGGGCGGGAAGGTAAGGGTGCAATGGGTGCTGTCGTAGGCAGCAGGAGGCCAAAGGGAATGGAAAAATAGAGAGGCAGGAAATCTCAATGAAGGAAGTCTGGGGCAAGCTATCAGACCTGGGGCTGCATAAAGATACTTCCAGTTCTTAAGCACAAAACTAAATACTTGCCCTTCCACACTCTGACATACCGTATGTTCTTAAACATAAAGATAAAAGTAATATGTAAAACTAGTAAAGGATGCCTAGAAAAGTAATATATATATTCTCATGATAACTACGTCAATTCCTTTTAAAAAATACAAAATAGAAACTACTTTCAAGAAATGCACGTGCTTGGTTTGACTTGTAGGTGTTCAGTAATGCTAGTCTCTAAGTATTTAGGATAATTCTGACTATTCAGAACTCAACTTACTCAGCCTTGTGAGGTTAAGGTCTACCCTCGGGTTCACCATTGTATACCCAACTGGAAAATTGTTCTGAGCACTGTAGGAACGAATAAATATTTGTAGCTGGACAGACTGACAGATTAAATCAATCCTATAGGGCTTCCCTGGTGGCGCAGTGGTTGAGAGTCTGCCTGCCGATGCAGGGGACATGGGTTCGAGCCCTGGTCTGGGAAGATCCCACGTGCCACGGAGCAGCTGGGCCCGTGAGCTACAAATACTGAGCTCTGCGCGTATGGAGCCTGTGCTCTGCAGCAAGAGAAGCCGCGACAGTGAGAGGCCCGCGCACCGCGATGAAGAGTGGCCCCCGCTTGCCACGACTAGAGAAAGCCCTCGCACAGAAACGAAGACCCAACACAGCCAAAAATAAATAAATGAATAAATAAATCAATCCTATATCTATTAAAGGGAAATTTTACCAACTCATACCTATCAAGTTGGGGTGAAGTGCAAAAAGGGGATATGCTGTCCAGTTCACTACAAGGGCTAGAAGGTCAATAATACATCTTATTTTCTATAGCTTTTGACTTTTTAGGTTTCATGCTTTTGGAATATTTATATCATTTTCTGATAGCAGTCTCTCATTGCCACCTGCTTATCCTTTATTAAATTAGTTTTAATCAGACTATGTCTGGTGTTTACTTTCCCTTTCCCGTTTTTCTTCCTTGTTATGTAGCTGGCTCTGTGAGAGGAGCAGATAGTTATCTAAGTTACAGCAGTATCACCAGAGCCTGGCACAGAATAAATGATCGATATATATATTTGTTGAATAAATGGATGATAATTGTCTCCTTCTTTCCTTCCCCCTTTTCTCCCAATTGGAGCCCTCTAAATAAGATCACCATAATGTTTGTCATTGAAACCAGGATTCTTTTTTTAGAGTGAAGGGAGGTGCTATTGATATACCAGGACAAAGTCAAAATCTGAGATTGTCGCACACAAACTGGGACATATACTCTGCTTTGAAAGGTCTCTTCCATTCCCCCCACCCACCGGGGCTTTCTCAATGATAATGAGCAAACCATTTTAGATAGTAGATGTCAGGGATCAGAAAATTTCATTATTGCTTTCACATCAAACAGCCAATAGGTTGCCAGTGATGCTTGCCTTTCTCCCAAGACCTGGACAAGTTCTCTCTCTGGCTAGTTACACTTTGTTTTGTCTGTTTGTTTTTTTAAGGATCTGTTGTTATTAGGTCTGGCTTCCTGGATGAACCACAATTTCTTGATCCTATACAGTCTTGCTATCTGGTTCTCATTTCCTAATCATTCTGTTTAGTTACTGTAGACTTCCTATCCCAAGCACTCACCTGAGTTAACGATCTGACTTCTGTGATTCTCCCCAACTCCCTTGGAGGCTCCTGCTGGAAACTTCTAGCCCCCCCGCTTTTTTTTTTTAACAGGCACCAGACAACAATGCAGATGAGCCAGCCTAGATTTTGGCTGAAACTGTCACCCTTCAAATGTGACAAGGAAGCTTCCCTACTGCTCCCTCCTGCCTTATATCTTCACTGGGTCTGGACTTGGAGACCCACACCCTCAGCTTCAAAAGGAATGCAAACCACTCCTTACCAAGTAAGGTGGCTTTCTTTATAATCGCTACCTGTCACGTAGCAGAATTTGGAAAAAAATTCCACCAGGTTACGTTGTATGGATGATTGAGGAAATTTTTCAAGCAAGGATCATGAAGAAGATAAAGTCTGTAGTTTCCTTCCTCTCGGCACTTCATCAAGAGCTCTAGACAGTCTGGGTAATCTGCTAGACTAGAATGGATTTTCGTTCTCCATTCTTACAGGGTAGGCATGAGAGTGACAGTGTTAATGGGGGTGCAAGCAGAGTGTGAGGGTGCTGGGCAGTCTGAGTTTACATCATAGCTGTTTATCGGAGTTGTCTGGGAAGGACAGCTTCCAGAACTAGGGATCTTCGTGCCTGTGGGAAATTGCCTTTGGTCCTGTTAGACTGAGGGATTCCCTGGATCCATGGGAGGTTGAGTTGTGAGCACTGCTTAAAAGCCAAACTGTAGATGGTGTGTTATTCACATCCCCTTCCATCGTGCTGTACGTGCAATCAGTCAGCATGACTACAACTCATCACTTTCAAATGAAAATGCAACTAAACCTAGAAGATTTCAATCTGAAAAACACATTCAGGAGTTAGGCCTTTCTATTGTTTTATTAGAAAGGAAACTCCATTGCTTTCTTAATTCCCTTTTAATAAAGGTAGTGATAAAAGTAATATGGAAATGAAAGATGATGGATGGCCTGTAGGTACCTTATTTGACAACTGAAAACAGACATATAAATAGAAATATTAATCAATGCTCTGGGCATAGTTCAGGTGCTAAGCTGTGGAATGTAATACATCCCAGAGCCTAATTATTATTTTTATGGATATAGTGGCCCAATGCATTTCAAGCAATTGCATCAATAAAATCTTCTGCTAGAGTGGGTTCAGCACAGGGTTGTACTACTTTTCTGCCAAGTGAACAGGTTTGGTTTTATATTGGATTCATGGTAATATTTTGAGCAGTGTGTCTTGGATCTTCTTCATTTTAAACGCACATTTGAAGACACCTGCATTTAGTTCCCAAGTTGGACCTTAGCTTTGTTCTGGACATGTGCCTGCTCACACCAAAAAAGGTGTCAATTGATCTGAGCCATGTGATGCTACATAAAATCAAGCTTGCTACAAAAATAAATTGGCTGAAACAAATGCTTTCTTCGGAAATGTCACTACTGAACAAGAAATAAAAGAGATTTTTTTTTTCTTCTCCTGAGAAAGAGTAGTGGATTACAAATAATTTTTTTTCCTGGTATTAAATTTTAAATATAATTTTTCTACAGAGTTAACATTTATTTAAGGCACACAAAAAAGTAGACTGAAATTTCTCTTGTCTAACAATGAATCTTCAGAAAATAATCTATTTTAATGTAGCCCTACTTTGTAGGAAAAAAATAAAAAACTGCATGAGAAATCATGGCAAAGAGTTTCTTTTTCCCTCTGGGTTGTCATATTATCAACCTACTGTCACTAATTACATTATATTCTCCTACTTTGCAAGCTTAGATACTTCAGGCTGGTTCCTAAAGGATGATAAAGCAAATGTTCATAGGTCATCAAGAACTTGAGGAAATAATGGAAATGCAAAGAACTCTGTCTTCCACATTCCCTAAAAACGTTTTTTCTACACACACCCAAACAGCATTAAAACATTTACTTCCCCCAAACAGAGTTCTGGCTGTCATTGTCAGGTTCAAAACACTGACTCAACTGGGGAAACAAGTTTGAAGCAAAATGTTATCCTTACACTCACTATTGTTTTTTCATTTCCTTTCTAACAATGTTCAATAAAATTTATTGTGAAATACAAAAAGTTTTAATTTTCACCTCTCTGGCTTTTCATTGATATATGTTTCCACTCTGTGGTTTCAGCAGATATGATTAAAAGAAGATAATATCAAATGAACTATAAATGGCAAAAATCTAAAAAGAAATGCAATGGTAATCTTGTATATCAGAGCTATGTCTGTGCAACTTGCAAACATACAGATGTAAAGACAAAAAATGTTCCACTATCCAGATGTTAATTCTGAAATAACTTTAAATTTGGGATGTTTTGTCTGTACTGTGCTAACCAGCAAGTGTTTCTGAGTGTATGACTGTTCATACTGTGTAGGCAAACCAGATGGATAATTTGACAGCACCATTCATTTTTTTTTATCCAGATGTTCTGCCATCATGTTGGCAAAGCCCTTCCACTGTCTTAACAGTTGATACTTGATATAAACTTCAGATCAGTATACTAGTTACATCTGGTGGTTTTCCCTGAAAACCTCCTGACTTTTAAACTTTTTAATTATTTAACCATTATTATTCTGAATAAGTAATTAATCTGACACTGGGTAGCTTATTATGTACTGTTAAAATGTTAATGGAGAAAGCAAGGCATAATACGCACACACACACATACATATATACGTGTGTATATGTGTATGTGTATATATAGAACATTGTATAGTTTTATTTCATATATGAATCCTATTCTGTAATTGTTTATGCATTAGTGATTGGAGATGACACTCTGGCATATAAATAAATAGGTAAATATATATATATATATATTTTATATATATATATAGCTATATATATAACCTAAACTATTTCTCTTATACAATTTCATTTCAAGTGTACTTTTGAAGGGTATACAAAAAAAATCACATACCTCAGGCTTATTTGAAATGTGTTATTTGTAAGGAAATAGGATCTTTATACAATTTTAAAATTCTGAAAATTTATAGCTTGTGAAGTTCTTTTCTTCTTCCACAGTAAAGACATGCATCACTTAGAGTAGGAATTTTAAACTAAGTGTATTGTTTTGCATTTCTTCAGAAGCTCCAACTTAAGTATGATTGTGACAATAAATATCTTTGCTTCAAGAACCCTTCATAAAATGTAAGAGCTTTTAACATGAAATAAATAAATGCATTGTTCTCCGAGATTAGGTGAGTGTCTTTGAAATATAATGTGTTAGAATGTTACCTGTGTTTGACATAGCATGGATATAAAATGCATTGTGCCACTCAACTTACCAGCAGTAAAACTGATTACCAATTCTAATCGTTGTCTGCATGGTGACAGCATACTGAGATGGAGATGTTGAATATTTTAGTTTGTGATATTATCATTGTTGTTTAAAGTACTGACTACGTGTTTTGAAACCAATAGAAGTAATTGGTATGCATGTAAGAACTAGCAGGCTGAGCACATCATTTATTTATAGACTCTTTTGATGTAACTCTATGGGGAAAAAGTTAATAAAACATGGTTCAAAGACAAATTTACACTCACCACTATAATATGACATAAAGCACAAATTATTGTGCCCAAAAAAACTGTTTTCTAGTGAAACCCGTTCTTTATCCTCAAGCTATTCAGCAAAGCAAGAAGAATAGGGCTGGGAGGAAGTAAGAGCTAGGCAGGTACTGTTAACTCTTCAAACTTTTCTGAAGCAATTTGTGACGCTTAAAATCCAGGTACTAACAAAGAAAAATCAAGAAATATGACAGAGTTCCTAAACCTTCCCATTTGCTCCCATAAAGTATACTAGATTATGGTCTCATAGGACAGGTTCACCAAGAAGTCAGTATCAGAAATGGAGAAGGACTAGAAAACATATTTAGGAAGTAACATGATGGCCTCATCTCAAAGGTCAGACATAGAGGAAGGCACTGCTGTACACCACCCTTTTGCAGCAAGGATACTGGTAAGCTTAGTCTCTATTCAAACAAAAAAGCACACTTTACAACAATATTAATTAAATGCCTAATTATGGTCAGGCAACTGCTGACTTCAAACTTCATTTGCTCCAGGCACAGTCAAAGCTTACACCAATGTGCTAGAAAAATATGAAACTGCTGACAATAAAAAAAAAAAAAGTGTTAAGAATAGTGATGTAGGCAAGATGTGGACAAGCCAGAAGGAAAGAGGCTGCTACACACAGATGAATATCTGTGGAGGATGACTGCCCTGTCTCATTTGCATAGTAGAAGCATCTCTCATCATTGGAGACCATGAGGAGGAATGAAAATCAGAAGAGTTGGGTTTTGGCTTTTGACTTTTCCCAACAATGGTATAATCTTAGGTGGGATTTTAATGCTTCTGGGCCTTGTTTTCTTTATCTTGGACTAGACGGCTTCTCACTCTCCTTTTAATTCTTGATTCCATGATCCCTTCTCTGAAGAATGTTTTTGAAGTGGGGAATTCTAGGTCCAAGAAGTAGAAAAGATTGGCCTGATTCTAGGGCTTACAAGGATGATCTCATTTAAGTTTTCCAACAACCTTGTGAGATATTTTATTTCCATTTTTCAGATGAGTAAGTCAAGTTGTCATATACAACTATAATGAACAGAGTTAGGATTTGAACCCAGGCAGTTTCCATCCAGAGCCTGGGTGCCTATATCAATTCACACTACAGTGAATGTCTGTGCTAAACTCAGACTCCTCTGCTTAACATGACACCTACATTTTGTGACTGAGTGACTGGCCACGGCGGGGTGGCTAGCACAGTCAGGTGGCTAGGATCAGTCTGAAAAGAGATCACTTTCATCTATGGATTGTTTCTACTTCAGATTTCTTATTAATGAGAGTCACCATGAGAAATCCTGGTTCGGTTCAGCTAAGTAGGGAAGGAAGATGGGGTAATCTGTGTTTTTCCTCTTCTGATCGTTTCATCTCTGCAGCTGGGCTTCAGTGTTTAAAGCTTCCATGGAAATAGTACTTAATTTAACCAACCCCATGCTCATTAAGCAGTACATTATAAACTCCAGCTTATGTTGAAATTCCCATTAATGTGAACCTTAAAAATGAGAACTTGAGGTTTCAGAATGGCCATTTTTGGCAAAAATGTGACTGTAAAAATAAAAGCCAATAATTAGAAAAATGCTTGACATTTCTCCTTCCTACCTATATCTATGTGCTCCTGCTAAGACTGCATTGCTGCATAAAGAACTCCCATTCCTCCATCACCCGCAGCATGCTTCTCCCTGCCTCATCATCTTTATAGCCCATTCATAATTTCTGTTAGTGTAAAGTACACATCTTGTATGTCAATGGCTATAGTAAAGCTAAACAGGTAAAATTTCATCAGCTCTTACCAAACACTGGATATTAAAGATGTATAAGTCAGCTTGGGTTGCTACAACAAAATACCATAGCTTGGGTGGCTCAAACAAAAGACATTTATTTCTTACAGTTATGGAGGCTGAGAAGTCAAAGATCAAGGTGCTGGCAGATTTGGTTCCCAGTAAGAGTTTCTCTTCCTGGCTTTCAGACAGCAACCTTCTCACTGTGTCCTTACATGATGGAGAAAGACAGAGCCCTGCTGTCTCTCCCTCTTCTTATAAGGACACTAATCCCATGTGTCATGGGGGCCCCACACTCATGACCTCATCTAAACCTAATTACCTCGCAAAGGTTCCATCTCCAAACACCATCGCACTGGGGATTAGGGCTTTGAGATATGAATTTTAGGGGAACATAAATGTTCAGTCCATAACAAAGGGGCAATGAAAAATTCTCATCTTTTCCTCCTCTGGATGGAAATGGCATCGGTCTTCGTAGAAAAGGAAGCACTCTTTCTTGCCTTTCCCATTGACTTTTACCATCTCTTCTTGATATTTGGTAATTTATCTCCCTAAAAATGCACTTTGCGTAGTTCTCAGTAGTGGTAATCCAGACTAATGTTGTCTCAGTCTAGCTCATATTTCATGCTATTGTGATTTTCAAATTCTCACTCTCAACTAAAAGAACAGGTTTCAGGAAAATTCATGAACAGCGTGTTTACATATTTCTTGGTCTGTGGTTAATTTATCACGGGTGAGGGAGAAAATTTAACATTTTAGAAAGGATAATTTTTCTCAACTAAAAATAATTAAGTATGTACAAATCTTAGACTCTCTTACGTTAGAAACATAGGTTCTTAATAAATATATATTTATTAAATGAATAAAATAAGGATGAAAATACTTCAGTTAGCCAAGAGATTTCAAAAGTCTCCTTCCAGTTTTACGGAAAGTGAGTGAATAATATACTATATAGTCAGAAGTCAGAGAATTCCTCATCTTTTCCTATTTGTGTATCTACTTTATCCTTTTCTTTCTTTTTCTTCTTTCTTTGTGGTCATAGACTACAGATTTTTTAATCTCTTTTATAAAGATGCAACTTTATGGAACTTAAACTTCTTCCCTTCTGCCTACATCATATGATACAGACAAGAACTAACAAGTAAGTGAACCAGGAAGCCGAGAATAGAAAGGGAATGACAGTCTTTCAGTGATCTTTCTCTTTCACGTTTATGTTTTCCCTGTCTACAATCAGGGTCTTCTGTTATATAAGATCAACTGGATAATTTTTCAAAACCAGATAATTGGACAATGATACGACAATGAACAGAAAAAAAAAATTTCAGAGAAGCCACTTCTATAGGCAGGTCATTTCCTGGTTGCTTTAAACTGTGGTATGTTGCAAGATCTATTCAAGACATTTCTCATAATAACTGCTATAAATATCAAATGTTTACCATGTGCCAGATATACACGGAGGACTCACATATATTATTTCATTGAAAACACAAAAGAACCTAAATCTGTTTTTCATATGAGGATCCAGACCCATCTATTAGAACAGTTTAGTAGATTATGACTGGCATTTTTCTAAAAAACAATAAATAAGATTAGAAAAAAAGCTTTGTGAATCACATATAATAATGACAAATACAGCTTCTTAAAATGTTTGTTTCAGTATATGTGTGAATATTTGTGTGTGTGTGTGTGTGTGTTGAGTCATAATGTAAAATGTATTTTTTTTACTGATAGAGGTAGTTAAAAAAACTTCAAAAGCCCTGCCCCATATGGTACTATTATATTAATTTTTAGAGGAAAAGCAAAAAGATGCAGCTTTATAACTACAACTTCCAAAGTTCCCAAATGAATTAGCTTCCATAGAGTCTCTAACGGTGCCTAAGATAACTTTATTGTTTCCCGTTGCTTCCTGCCTCTCTCATGGTTTGCATTTATATAGCATCAAGGCAGCCCTACCATAGGGTGATTAAATCTCCTCAGATCAGGCCATCTGTGCCATTGAATAAGTGAGATACTTCAAATAAGTGAATGATAAATTCTGCTCCAGACTGTCCCATAAAATTATAATAAAAATAATAATGAAGTGCTCTCTAATAAAAAGGAAGTCGTTACAAATACTGTGCTATTGATTGCAAAGGGCAGTAATTTTAGAGGAGCTCTTTCATCTGTGTTATAAATCTCAGCAACCAGTGGAGAAAATGTCAGGATTTTAAAAGCAAACAAACAGAAAAAAAAAAAAAAATCGGCTCACTGCTCATCTTTCATGCTGTTTTGAGTAAAACTAAGGTAGCACAAATATTTAAACAGATGGCTCAATGATATGCTTTTTTCTTTGCTAATCATAGTTATTAAAGCACTCACTTTATTTTTATTGTGTTTTAAACGGGCAGAGGAAATCTGAGGCTGATAATGACCTTTGTACATCGTGCTGCAAATTGATTTTGATGACCTTTCACTCCGCAATAATTAGGCTGGCTTCATGCACATTCATCTCCCTCTCTCTACTCTCAGGGCGCATGGTGCAGTGTTTTTTCCTGCTGTCCCTCAAAACCCCATTCTCCTCCCCCTCTCCCAGCTTTGTCTCCATCATCGCTGTACTGGGTTCTATCTTTTCCCTGAAAGCCACAGATTCTTGAATAAAGAATGAATAGAGGTATTTAGAGGCTGACAAAAAAGAAGAATAGTTATTTTACTGATGTTTTGAATGATCAAATATCTGAATTGTCATGTAATTATGACCATTACAATGATGTCATTGCCATAGTCATTTGTCGATTGTGTACATTGTGTTGAAGACTTATTACCACATTGAATTATAACTCAGTAGTTTAATGAATTTTATGAGGGTGTTTCTTTGTGGCTAATGTGAACAGATGGTAGAAGTGGAAAAGAAATAAACTATGCCTCATTTTCCTTTACGTTTTCTTTGTTTTTATGCTCTGAAATTAAGAACATCAGACTAACACAGTTATACACACATATTTTAAAATCATAATCTTTAAAAAGACAATTGTCAGATATCCCCCTATTCTGTATTTTCTGCTTTCTTTAGACTTACTATTTTTTTTTTACTTTTTTTTTCAGTGAAATATACATACCATGTAATTTGCCATCTTAACCATATTTAAGTATGAGGTTCAGTGGCATTAATTACATTTACAGTGTTGTACAACCATCAACATTATACATTTCCAGAACTTTTTCATCGTTCCAAACTTTTAGACATATTTTTAAGCAACTACATTTTTAGTCTATTAGGGAACTTCTCTTTTTCTTCCTTATGTGATATTCATTAAATCATATTCTTAACATAACTGTTTATACATGAACCCCCTAGGCCTAAGGTTAATTATAAATGTGTTTTCTTTAGGACTACAGAATTCCAAAGAATACTTTATTGAGGAATAGTAGTACAAGAAGCTTTACAGGTGATAATAGCTAACATTTATGGAACATTTATTCTGAGTGAAGCCCTAAGTTAATTTATATACATGTTAAGGAGAAAAATTTGACAATAAAACGTTGCTTAAAACATTCCCTAAGGTAAAGTGGATGTTATTATTCAGTTGACCTTTCTTACAAAAATATAACAGTTGAGTCTTTCATGTATATGTGCACCAACGCACAATAAGTAAGATCATAGGCAAACTGGACCCAGTCTTAAGAGTTTGCAGGGCCCAGTGTTACTCTGTTCCTTTCCTCACTAATAGCCTGCCTTAAACTCGGGAAACAGAAATCAAACTATGAGTTTTAAATGGAGGCAAGTTAATACAGGAAATCACGCACACAAAGTGAGGTAAATGCTGAAAAGCCAACAGGGGATTGCCAGGCAACGTAAGTATTACCCACAATAGTAGCCATTACTAGGCTGGAGGACCAAAGTGGCAATTCAGTGGTAGGGGTGCCTGGGGTTGGGAATCATCTCATGGAAGCTGGAGACACGAAGGAGACAGAGCCATTGTTGGAGACATGCACCCATGAAGAGAGAGGAGGAGAACTATTCTGATTTCTCACTTCCTCCTATGTTTTAATCTCCCTACATTTCTTCCGCTGGCCAAACCCAACCAGAAGCCATCTGACAAGGTAGCCTGAGACACAGCTTGGTGGGAAGCCACCTCCTCGTTACAGAAAAGAGACCAGGAGAAGGGTAAGGAAGAGACTTAAGGGCAAATCGGTCAAAGACTGGCTTTAACTTTCCAAATCAGGAAATGCTGAACCCTTCTAACAAAGGCAAACAGAGGAAAATGTAGAAAGGTTTATGGATGCCTGATGAGTCATGAAATAAAGAGCTGTACTTTGAGAAAACTTCCCAAGGAAGCAGACGCCTCTCACCTTTGTAATCCTTGATTCCTTTCTTCTCCTCATTTCTCACATTGTATAAGTGAGTCTTATCTGCACATTCCAAAACATGTCTCCCATCCAGCTACTTTCACCATCTCCACTGGTCCCACCATCATCTCTCACTTGAATTTTTGCAGCAACCTCCTAACTGGTTTTACTCTTTTAATTTTTTTCTCGTTTAAAATATTGAGGCAAATTTTACATACAATGAAATTCACAGATCTTAAGTGAGTTCTAATGAATGTACGCGCCTATATAAACAACACTTTAATCAAGTATAGGACTTTTCCATTACCGCAGAAAACCCCCTCATGTCCATTCAATCTAGTCAAACTCTACCTTTCATAGGCAACGACCACTTCACTTTCTAACACCATGGATTTGTTTTGCCTGTTATTAAACTTCATATGAATAGAATCATACAGTATATATTCCTTCACGTGTAACTTTTTTCACTCTTCATGATGTTTTTGAGGTTCATCCATGTTGTTGTATATCATTAGTTTATTCTCTTCTTAATTTCTGATCAGCATTCCATTTTGTGGATATACTGCAATATGTTTCCCCATTTCCCTGTTGATAGACATCTGGACTATTTCCAGTTTTTTGTTACTATGAAGAGCTGTTATAAACTTTCAAGCACAAGTCTTTCTGTTGGACATATGTTTTCATTTCTCTTGAGTCAATTCCTAGGAGTGGAACTGATTGATTGGTAAATGCATGTTAGCTATAAGAAAATGCTAAACTATATTCTGAATTGTTTACATTATTTTATACTCCCACCACCAAAATTTGAGACTTCAAGTAGCTCCACAATCTTGAAAATATTGATATTGCCAGTATTTTAATTCAGCCATTCTAGAGCATGTGCAATAGTTTTCTAGTTATCTCACTGCAGTTTTAATTTTCATTTCCCCGATAATGAATGACTTTGAGATTTTCATGTGCTTTTTGGCTGTTATATATTTATTTGTTGTTTTTAAAATGAGTTTTAGTAGTTCTTTATATATTCTAAATGCAAGTCTCTCTCTCTCTATGATTATATATACATATATAATTTCTTCCAGTCTGAGGCTTGTATTTTTATTTTCTTAAAGCTGTTGTTAGGTTTTAATTTTGATGAAGTCAAATTTTATATTTTTTCTTTTATGCTTAGTGTTTACTATGTTCTCTCTAAGAAATTATTGTCTATCCCAAGGCCCTCAGGATATCCTGTTGTTTTCCTCTAAAAGTTTTAAGGTTTTAGCTTCTACATATAAGTCTATGATGCATCTTAATTTAATTATTTTGTGTATCATTTGAAATGAGAGGTCAGGATTCATTTATTCTTTCATACGTTTATCCAGTTTTTCCAACACTATTTGCTAAAAAGACTTTTCCACATTAAATTGCCTTGCTTCTTTGTTGAATAACAAAGAGACCTGTTTACAAACATGAATATTTTTGGGTCCTCTACTATGTGTCATTGAACTATTTTGCTCTCCTTATTGTCTATCACTTTCTTGATAGTATACTGTAGTTTTGTAATAAGTCTTGCAAACAGATAGTATATGTCCTCCAATTATCTTCAAGGATATTTTAGTTTTTTTGCATTTCCTTACAAATTTTAGAATCAGCTTGTCAATTTCTACCTAAAAGCCTGATTAGATTTTAACTGGCCTTGTATCATACATCAATTTGGGGGAAAACTGACACTTTTACAACATCGAGCCTTCCAATCCATTAACATAGCATAATTTTCCATTTATTTAGAAATTCTTCAATTTCCCTGGGCAATGCTTTGTAGTTTTTGGCACAGTGTCTTACACATACTTTATGTTTATTTCTACACTTAAAAAATACATTTCTGGTGCTATAATAAATAGTATTTGGGGTGATAAGCGTTCAAGAAAGTTCCCAAAGATTTCCACTTCTCTGTATGTTCACCCTTGCGTATGCATCCCCACTGAATAAAGCTGACCTGGGTGACCAAGAGGACATCGTGGGGATGACTGACTGGGACTTCTAAGGCTCAGTCATAAAAGAAACTGTGGCTTCTGCCTTGATCTCTTCTGGATCATCATTCACTTTGGAGGAAGCTACTGCCACATCATGAGGACCCCCACGAAGCTCTAGGAGAGGCACATGTGGTAGGGAACTGAGACCTCTTGCCAATACCCAGCATCAACTTGCCGGCCATGTGAGTGAGCTTCCTTGAGAGTAGATATTCCCGTCCAGCCTTCAGAGCACTGCCGCTCTGCCTGACATCTTGACTGCCAGCCCTTGAGAGACCCCGTGCCAGAATCACCCGGCTAAGTTTTTCCCAAATCCCTCATCCACAGAAACTGCATGAGATAATAAATGTTTATTGTAGTTTTAAGTCACTACATCTATGGCAATTTGTTATGCAGCAATAGACAGTAAAACACAATATTGTTATTAAGTTTTATTTTCCAGTTGTCTTTGCTAGTATATAGAAATAACATTGATTTTGTAATATATTGACCATGTATCCTGTGACCTTGCTAAATTCACTTATTAGTGCTAGTAGTTTGTTTTATAGATTTGTTAGAATTTTTAATGTAAACAATCAAGCCATCTGCAAATAAAAGTTTTACTTCTTTCTTCCCAGTCTCTATACCCTCCATTAATGTTTCTCCCTGCTGTATTGAAATACAATATCCACTAAACGTGGTCACAGCTCAAATCCTTGCCTTGTTCCCGACTGAGCGAAATGTTCAGTTTTTCACTGAACACAAGTATGATGTTATCTGTAGTTTTTTATAGATACATTTTAGATTGAGGAAATTATCTACAGTTTGCTGAAACTTTCTAACATAACTGAGTGATTACATTGTTGTTGCCTTTTAAGGAAATTATAAGAAGAAAAAATATATATATTCTCTTACATTTATCCACATAGTTACCACTTCCAGAGTTCTTCATCCTCTTCTTTCATTTGGTATTATTTCCCTTTATCCTAAAAACAAACTTCAGCATTTCTTACAGGCAGATCTCCAAGCAACAGATTCTTTGGGCTTTTGTTTATCTTTATGACTATTTTACATCACTTTTTAGAAAAGTTTTCTTCAGAGTACTCTGCACTGTCAACACATTTAATTTGCTCACATTTCCTCCCACTAGAAGGTAAGTTTTATGAGGTCAGAAGCCTTGTCTTGTTTACTTCTGTATTCACTTCACCAGGAACTGTTTCTGCCACAAAGCGTTGGTCAATTTGTTGGCAGAAAGAAAGAGAGGAAGGAAGGAAGGGAGGGAGTAAGGTAGGGAGGGAGGGAAGGAAGGAAAGAGGAATGAAAGAAAATTAATTGGAACTGCTATGTATGGCCTCTATGAAAATATTTGCGTTTGACAGTGTTTCTTGAAACATCAGCTGTATTCATCTGGTGCTTGAGTGGCACAAATTAGTTTGCTTACAATAGCAAAACAAAATATCTGGCAAGAAGGAGGTAAAGGAAAATGCCAATTATATATAAGCCTTCAAAAATTTATAACACATTTAAAAGTACAAAATAACAATTTTTATTACAAACTTGCTGTTACATACATATATATGTGTGTGTGTGTATCTGTCTATAGATAAAGAAATATATTCCCTATTTTATATTCCATATAGAGCATATTCATTGAAACCTTGTAAGTGTAAGGGAAGTAGATAATCTTGATTATAAATACTTAAATAGTACTAATATATAAACAATCATCCTTAAAACGAGGTATAGAAATTACTGGCACTTTTCATTTTAATACTGGCACATTTTAGAATGTGCATACAGTGAGTCTGTACTTAATGACAAGAGAATATGAACACAGCCTGGGAGGAAAAAATTGGTAGAAGAAGACAAGGATAAAGAGGACAGGCTTAACATACGAAGGGAGTGAAATAATAGGCATCCAATATGGTCGATTGACAAAGAAATTTTTGATGAGAAGTATTTTGAAAACACCCACAGTTCTAAATAACTATTCTAAGCTAACAATGAATTCTTAGCTTGCAAAAGGAAAAGAACTCCTAAATAATGTCATTTATATTGTTCATAATGTTGATTATAAATCAACCAAGAATTGTCAGCTAGAAAAGATCAGGCTTAGAATGAGCAGTGGTAACATATATTTTTCTAGAAAAGAAACGTTGTGGAATTCAAATTCTGAAGTTGTAGGTTCTATTATTCTGAAGAACAATATTCCAGGACAAGACTGGAAATGCTGAGGTCTGGGTCATTTAACAGGTGCCTGGGAAAAATGCTGTCCCATAAGTTGTACAGCCCCTTCTGTGGATAGAGATGTCAGCCAGGTGAGCTAACAGGGCTAATTCATCCCTAATTCTGATGTGAGACAATGTTTGACAGAGCATGTGGTGAGGTCATGAGAAGATTTTAAAAGAAAACGCTTGGTGTGGGCCAACCTGTGAAAGGTAACTGATGTCAAGGAGTAGGTTTTTGGAGACAGGCTTGGGTTCAAACCTACCAATGGCGACCATTCTCCTTTGTTGGCTGCGACAGTACTTATTTGAGCCTGCTGTTCCTTTCACTCTCAAAAGTGTCCCAAGTTATATAATAAATTATATGATTACCTAGTTTAAATGTCAATTCTGTTACTTACTGTGAGAACTCAGGTGAGTTATTTAAGTTTTCAAGTCTCAGTTCCTTACTTTTAAAATGAGAATAATCATATGTAATTCTTAGGCATGCTGATATTTCAAGAAAGATTCTGCTTGTGCCTGACGGGTTAGTTCACAGCAAACGGTTATTTCCTCATCACCTGAATCCTTTTCAATAAGATAATTAAAGCCTTCAGTGATATGACCCCAACATGCTTTTTTTCTTCATTTATCGTAAACTTCATCTGTCTTAAACTTCTCAACCTTTTCTCTCAGTCTTCAGCATGTTATTTCTTAGCTTGAAATGCAATCTTCCTCTTTTCTTTTTCTCATTATCTTTAAATTCTTTTTACTTTTTAAGGCTCACCTTTTCTGAATATCTATAGCTAGAAATAATGTTTCCTATATATAAACACACCTTTTTAAACTTTATGGCTGTCACTCTTTAAAATTATTTAAATATTCAATGAAGTGATACAAATTTTTATATCATTTGGATCTACTCCAATTTTTTAATTTATTAGGTTGAACATTTTTACATTATTTAGATGCACCATAATTTATTTAATGAATCTCCTACTGAATGATATTTAAGTTGATCCCAGTTTTTAGATTATTATCACATTTTAATGTAACTACACAGCATTATAGCTGTATTAAATTATCCTCTATTTAAAAATCAATTTGTCAGTTTTTTTTCAAAATTAAGGATGTTAATTTTTTTTGTCATGTGCTTCTTTCTTGTTAAATGTCCTCTGTTCATAATGTTTTAGACTTCGCTGAAAGGTTTTTTTTTGTTTTATAAACTCTAAGAAGGTTTTTTTTTTTTTTTTTTTTTTTTGCGGCCTCTCACCATTGTGGCCTCTCCCGTTGCGGAGCACAGGCTCTGGACATGCAGGCTCAGCGGCCATGACTCACGGGCCCAGGCGCTCCGCGGCATGTGGGATCTTCCCAGACCGGGGCACGAACCCGTGTCCCCTGCATCGGCAGGCAGACTCCCAACCACTGCGCCACCAGGGAAGCCCTGCTGAAAGGTTTTTAAGTGCTGTTTAAGTTATCAGATTTATGGTTTCTGAGTTTTGTGTCTGCTTAAAAAGATCTTCTCCATCCTAAAGTTATAAATTAATTCAGTCATGTTTTCATCCAATATTTTTATGGCTTCACTGTTTACTTTAACTCTTTGATCCATGTGGAGTTTATTTTTATGTAAGTAGTGTTTTGAAAATGTGGCTTTACTTTTTCCAAATGACTATATAGTTGCCAAAGATTTATTGAAAAATTCACCTTTATACCCACTGGTTTGAGATGCTCTTTTTGTGCTACTTCTCATATGTATTTGGGTCTCTTTCTGAACTCACTGTCTTCCGTTGATATTTCTGTGTATTCCTGGGCCATTATTAAAGTTATATGAATTAGAGCTTTAGCATATGTTTTATTATCTGGTATGATTCTTTTTTTTTTTTTTTTGCGGTACGCGGGCCTCTCACTGTTGTGGCCTCTCCCGTTGCAGAGCACAGTCTCCGGACGCGCAGGCTCAGCGGCCGCGGCCCACGGGCCTAGCCGCTCCGCGGAATGTGGGATCTTCCAGGACCGGGGCACGAACCCGTGTTCCCTGCATTGGCAGGCGGACTCTCAACCACTGCGCCACCAGGGGAGCCCTGGTATGATTCTTTACTCTTCTTCTTTAGAATATTTCTAGCTGGTTTTATGGATTTATTTTCCAGACTAATGTAATAACATGATTTCATTTCATAAATTTTAGAGGGTTTTTTTTTGCTTAATATTTTAACAATATTGAGTCTTTATTTATAAAAACAGGATAGATTGCATTTTATTGAAGGATTTTACTATGTCTTTCAAAAGATACTGAAAAATTTGCACCTTGTAATCACCTACAGATTCCTTAAAAAGTTGGTTTTGCAATGATCGTTCTGTTTGGGACTATGATTGAGATATTTTCTTCCATTATATTTTTAATTGGTTATAATTTATATTTAAGAATTTACATTTACTAACTATGTAAATGTCTTCATTTGTAATCACTTTCCAGTTCATTCTCTTTTTAAATATGGAATCATATTTTCTGCAAGTAATAGTTTACCTTTTCTTTTCAAAAATTGATAGTCTGTTTCAGATTAGTGCAATTGCTGATGGTATTGCTCATCGGGGTTCAAATTCAAACACTGTCAAGTTAATTAAATGTTCAAATCTTCAGTTTCCTCATCTGTAAAATGCAAGAATAGTAATATAGTGGACCCTTGAACAACACGGGGGTTAGGAGGACCCACCCACCCTGAAGTAAAAAATCTCTATATAACCCTCTTATTGTGGTTCTGCATCTGAGGATTCAACCAACTGCAGATCGTGTAGTGTTGTAGTATTTACTATTGAAAAAATTCCATGAAAATGGACCCATGCAGTTCATGTTGTTCAAGGGTCAACTGTACTTATCACACAGGGGTAACATAAAGATCAAACTGGTAATGTGTGTAAAGCAATTAGCAACATACCTAGAATATGATACACTCCCCCAAATGTTAATCATTGTTTTATTTTTCCTCAAAGTTAACTGAATAGTCTAGTATTTTATTATCATCATTTAATAATACTAACAGTCATTTTAAATGACTTTCAGTGATGATGTGTGGAAAGGCCTAATGGTCTACTTGTAGTGTATAGATTATAGTATAGTAAGCATGGAGTCTAGATTTACCAGCGCAATGATAACATGCAATTCTATTGTTTTAAATAAAGGCAATAAATTATTGTGAAACTAAATGGCACTTAATTTTGTATTCCTGGCAAGATACAAGTTAATTCATAAAATAGAAAAAGAGTGATGATAGTGGGAAGTCTTGTTTTATATTGATTATAAACATTAATAAAAATATTTACCATTTCATATTTGTATCATAGGTATTTATTTATATGTTCTAACTTCCTCGATAGAAAAGGTAATGCTCGGTTGATTCATCTACATGGTAAATTTGGGCAGCTGACAACCTTCTTAAGTGCAATACCCAAAGTAGGCATTCAATAAATACCCTTTGAGGAAAGGCATGAATAAATAAGCTGCACCATCAAGAAATAAATAGACTCATAGACAATATATTTTTCCAGGTTCCACAGGGTCCAAGCAGATGCAATGGAAACTTTGTATTATCCCATCCTCAGACGACAAGAGACAGTATCATACTTCATCTTTCTCTAATACATGTAATATTCTTTAATAGAAGAAAGATACTTAATCAGGACCCACTATGTACAAAACATTGACTAGAGGTTTGAAATATTAAATGTTCTTTCATCAAGGAAGATTTTTCCCCTTAACGTACACACGTTAAATCCTACTCTAATCTGTTAATTTTTTTCTTTCATTCACAGTGGAAATTGTAGCTATCTTGCTTTTACTATAAAACCCGATTTATATTCTTCAGCTAAATGCAGAGATTTCATTTGTGAATGCTCAGTGATTTATATCATTGTTTTCCTTTTTGGACAAGTCACTGCAAAATAATTTTTTTCAAGCAAGATGGTATTAACCTTCTCTGATTGCAAAGTCTCTCTCCTAGCAGTATCAATACTACTTTGTCATTTCTGTCAGTTATTATATTACATTTGATAAACAAATAAATACAGCTCCACATATCAAAAACCAAAATGACTATTTTGAGGATTAGCCTTTTGATAATCATCTACAACAGATTAGGCAGCCTCTGTAATATTTCAAAGAATTGGCCTTTTTCCAGTTGATACTGATATTGGGATTTGAGTTAATTGCCAGTGCATCGCAAATAACAGAGCAGGTGCTAGTAGAAAGAACATTGCCTGTATTTTCATTGTTATTTATAGTCAGAGCTCTTCTGCACTAAACCCTTGAGTTGGCTTTTTAGAGCCCACTGTATAACAATTTCATTCACTTTCATGTCAACAAGCTTTGGCTTGATAAATTAAAACGGAAAAAATGCTGGCTAAAGCACCGTGGCCCTACATAATTCATTTTGCTGCAAGTTTCTGGCAGCTGCCCAAGAATCACCTGCTATCTTCCTAGTGTCCTTATCATTTTCCCATCTGGAAAGGGCTGAACCTTACTTACACTGGGGAGTTAGAGGCCTGTGCAGGATGCATTCAAAGGCCATTAACAATCACAACTCTAAAAATCACCATCTTTTTTCAGGCAAGGTTAACACTAGTCCATAAAATAGATGGGAAGGTCAATATTTTGTTTTTATTTAAATAAATATAAAGCAATTGCAGGATTTCTTTAATGATGCAGAACTGCAGATAACCTGAACCATTATATTTCTAGACTTTGTGGTCTTCCTTAAAATTATCCAAAAGTAACTTTGAAAAGCCCATTCTAAATTAAGCAACTTCTAGTATTCGTTGTCAATTTATTGTTAAACAAAGTAATTCATTCATTTATTCTTACTTTATACAACTGGATTTCTTTTAAGGGGACTTAGGTAGGATGAAAATTTTAGTAATTATTTTAGCAATTAACTACCAGAATGCAAAGGTCATTAAAGAAAAAAAAAGTAAACATATTTTTGAAAAGAGGCTAAATGATAGTAGAATGAGGGAAAATGTTAATATTTTATTTTCTCAAAGTTTTGAAATTTACAAGTAGCTTTTAACTAAGACTCTATGTCGATTAAAAGTAAATTAAATTTAAAACCTGATCCTGACAAAGCTTTATTACCCTAGAAATTATCAGAGCCTGAATATAAGGCTGTGAGTTCTAAACAGTTACAATTTTTAGAAAATGCAAGTTCCCTTATTACTAGATATTTAAACTAACAATTCAAGCTTTCAACAGCTAACTTATCATGCATGTTGGTGACTCTTAGTTTTGTCTCCAAGGTGGAAAAATATGTAGGGATGACCAGAATCCTTGACCAGCCACCCTTGCTAGGCTTAAATGAGGGCACTCTAAGCACAGTGAGCAAAGCCAGGCAGAACGCTCACTCCTTAAAAAAGGAGAGGCAATACCGAAAGAAGTCAGATAGACTCCCCATCCCCTGCCCCAAATAGTTAATTTGTTTAGGAAATGCTGCCACTTGCAAAGGCTACGGAGGGCAGAGAAGTCCAGAACCTTGAACTTGAACCCTGCCTGATGCTTGAAACACTGAGAGGCTGTGGAGGTAGAGGTAGGGAGGAAGCTGCAATTGCAAAATTTATATTTACTGAAGGGGAAAATTTGTATTCCGCTTAGTAAGATGCTTATTTTTAAAATAAGCACTGGAAAAAAAAAAGCCTCTGATGGGATTTTGTTTATATAAAGATAAAGCCTAGATCTAATTCTGGAATGGAAACTGAGAGTTAAGAGTCTGTGAATAATAACACAAGAGGTTATCTTCACTGTGGGTAGATTTGAGGCAGTGGGGATAATTACACACCCTGGGTGGCATAGCCCATCAGTCTCTTTATGGGAACCAAGACTTTTGGGGTAAGTCAAGACTTTTGGAGCAATAACTCCAGGGTAAGAAGAATACAGTCAGAAACCCTCCCCCTGCATGGGAGATGGCCTGAATCCTGAAACTTTTCATTTAGTCATTTAACTAATATTCATTCATTGGGCACATACCCTGTGCTGGTATCATCCAATGGGGTAAACTGTCATTAAAGAATCCCTGGGGCTAGGGACTGTAAGAGCAGGAATCCTTACACCAACTTCCCTCCCTCCATTCCTCCCTCCTTCCCCCTTTCTCTCTCTCCTTTCTTCCCTCCTTCCTTCCTTCCTTCCTTCTTTCCTTCCTTCCTTCCTTCTCTTTCTTTTTCTTCCTTCCTTCCTTCCTTTCTTTCTTTCTTTCTTTCCTTCCTTCCTTCCTTCCTTCCTTTCTTTTTCTTTCTTTCTTTCTCCCTTCCTTCTGTCTGCCCACCTTCCCTCCCTTCCTTCCTTTCTTTTTCTTGTTGTAAGTCGCACCTCTATTCTCAAGCCATTAGTGAAGTTTTATTAAACTCCATAGCCTCATCTTAGATTATGAAGTTTTATTAAACTCCATAGCCTCATCTTAGATTATGGATAGGGATTTTAAGGAAGGAATGTTTTACAGCTTAAAAACAAAGTGGATTGACTATAAAATCACCAGTATTAACAGAGAAGAGAAACATTTTATCTGATAGCAACAGCCAGCCAGGAAGAATGGGGCAAGTTGCCGGCTTGCTAGGTGACCAACAACCATAGAACAAAGTTGTGGGACATATTAACCTTCTTCCAGAGAGCCTCAGAAATGCCTCCAGAGGGGGTGCCTGATGGCCGGTTCTGCCCTTAGACACAGGTAAGAGGAGTCTTGTTGGTGCCTGACACTGAACTGGACAACAGTTCTGTTTGTGGCTGGGGGGGGGGGGGGTATT